>NC_052667.1:3164456-3465652 GCF_016802725.1 Solenopsis invicta
CGATCAATACTTCATTATTATTTACCTTGATTTTACGCTGCTTAAGAAATTACTAATTTTCTTTCAAACTCATAAATCTCTTATTAATAATACGAACAGTTTTGATAATAAATCTTGATTAGAAATTGTAAATTAAAGTGACGCGATAACTCATTATTTACTATGCGCGTTCTCCATTTGCTTTCGGAGTTGTATTTGTTTGGTTTTGAAGTTGATATCGGTTATAAACAGTGAGAAAGTGTAACAGTATATATATTTATCAATATTTATCAATAAAATTGAATTCTAAAAGTTTGTTTAAGGTCGTCTTTTGGGAGTTCGAAAAAATTGCGCCATAAGAAAAAAAACATTACGAATTAAAAAAAATGCTTTATATTGGACTAAATATTTTGTACATAATCATTGGCAATTTTATACTTTGCGTATTTTTTTTAAATTATACATCTCTATTAATTATACTTCATTAACAGATCAGTCCTTCTTAATAAAATTGCGAAATTAAATCGCACACGATTAGTGTATCGATTATCAATTTATAGCGGACTAATGTATATAATGCATAGAAATAGTAGTTAATGCCAAATTGCTAGACCAATGATTATTTTATCAGATATTACCTTAAACAATGAAAAATATACCCAGATACGCGATCCGACGGCAAGCTGACGGTTTCGCGGTCACGCGTGATACAAAAAATAAAAAATAAAAAATAGTAAACATAAAAATTATCAACAAAATTTATTTTTATGAATTGTATACAATTTCCCTAAATCATACGTGACACATGGTCTGGGGTGTACAAACGAATTGGACTAGTTTTTCAAATTGCAAACATCGTTGTCTTGCGAGAGCAAAGTACCGTCGGCAAAAGAACGTTTCACTCGAAATAATTTCGCACAACTTCGTTGTTTTAAAAGCTATAAAATAATTTTTGAACTTCTAATTGCGTTCAGATAAACGTGTAATTGTACAACGTTTCCTAATTTTTTCTAATATAACTTTTTGTATTTTTACATTTTGTATATTTCACTGAAAACTTGATAGGAACATCTTATACAATTGTTATTCTCTTCAAACATACATTATGTAAAATTTCTTGATGATTTCTCAAAGTACAATTTAGTTATGACATAGTTAAAATATAATGCATGTTTATGCCAGTATTAAAATTAGTTTATCAGCATGAAACACACAATTCCATTCTTCTCGTAAAATTTTGCACTCCCCGCGGCGATAAAATATTTTGGGAAAAAAAAATTGTTCTATACTTTTATTGAAACTTGATGCAAGTTTGTGAGATTGTGTAAAGAAAGTCGATAGCTTTATGGAAAAAAAAAAACAATAGCCAACAATTGAATAGAAACGAATCTCGCATAGAATGCTGTATTTTTTTACTTGGAACTATATTTCTCAACGAATAATAAAGAAGATATTGTACAGTATATCTTAATATCATTTGGAATCTAGAAATTTTTCAGTGCAAATAATAATTCAAGCGATAGAGCGTCGAAGATGTTTGCACGAACCGCCTCCATTTTTACGCCCGTAAAATGTCCGACGGGTAGCGAATGGCGCGCTGCATGACGAAAATACATTTTATTTTCTCATTCGGTAATTTATAAATGAAACAATTTTTGGCTAATCTATAATTGTTGCACAGATCTACATTGTTCTAATAGAAATCTACAAAATTGTCTATAATTATTTAAAAAAATATCCTTCTTCGAAGATCTTTTTCCGTTTGCCTTACTTGTCGCGCGTTATTCTCAAGATTTCATAAAAATTTGATAGAAAATAACAAAAGTCGCAAATTTGCAGTTAGAAACGATTGTTCTCTTCTGTCCGAGACGATTATATCTTTGTTAATTTTTTATTACACACGTAGAAACCTCATTGTCGTCGTTTCACGCGAAAGACACGTATACGAGACGTTTGTAACAAAAGGATTATCGCAGGATGTTCTTAGCGAGCTCCTCGTGGAGCATTGAGAATAGATTTGTCGGCTGCGACGGCGCTGTGTGAGCTAAGGCCGCCATAAAAATTCGGTGATTTCAACCGACGGCGAGGGCAAGGTCTCCTTTCGTCTCGCGGGGCATCGATTCGTGCGCACACTCGCACTTTCCTCCATTTTTATTCGAGGCACAACATGAGTCTCCCGTGGTGTTTATCGCGGCCGGTAATCTACGGGCGTTCCAAGGAGAATAACGTCCCGAATATTCTTTATCGCGCGAAAATCGATTTGACAAAGAGACGCGAGATTGAAGCCACGTTCCTCCTCTGCCTTCTCGTCAACAATCGGCGCCACTTGAACCCCTCTGTAACGTCTAATTCATCGTTTCTCAGCAGGCACATGCATTTTCCGTCGTGCGACACGCACATCGCATATCACGTGTCTAATGCATATTTATACGTATGAATTTTCTCCATTCTGTTGGGCAAACACACGTTTTTATAATATCGAGCACGGCGTATCGGGATCCCGTTTGATTGTTGGGTTTTATGTGGATTTATACTATATCAATAACCGCAGCAATAAAATATATAATCGCGGTACTGTCGCTATTAATTTTTCAATTCCCTCTTTTCGTTTGCTTTCGTAAGTTCCATCGACAATTTGAAGCGCGTCAACTTACATACATCGATTAACAAATATTCAACGGCTATCGCAAATGGAGGATTGAATAATAATAGTCTTTCTCTCTCTCTCTCTTTTTTTAGCTCACGACAAACGGACATTTCATAAATACGTCGTGAAAAATGGTAATCGGATCAAATATACGTGATTCCGATGGAAAAGAAGTACAAACCGCGGACCTCTAAGTAATAATGAAGTAATAAAGGTTAAATTTTCGAAGTTAATTACGAACCGATGACGCGAAACGTAATTTTGTCTGATAGTGGTCCATTTTCAGGTTATCGTAGCGAAAATTATATTTAACGTAATTATTTTGTTGGTAACTACGAACTTTAACCTTCGCGCATACGCGTTATAATTTGCGCGCGGTTCGTCGCCCGTTTTACATTTATCTCGGCCGATTTAAATGTTTAAATAAATATCTGTCAATTTTACATACATTATTAGTTTCATATTTGTTTCCGATCACTTTCCGTTTTCAGCGGCGCTGAATGCGCCACGTGATTTTATTGTTGATAATTATTGCCGGAACATATTTATATATATCTTTCGCTAGCGAAATTTTGCGCTTTCGATTTCTATCGCGCGAACAAAAGTCCGGCAGGCGCATTTCTTCGCGCGACGTTCTTTCGTTCTACGCGCACCGTCGTTTTGATGTAATTCCCAGGCGTGGGATATCATGTAATTCACTTTGTGCCCGACTTTGCGACTTGAGCTCCCTTCGCTGTAAAACTAACGTTTTAATCGTGTAAGAAGGGGATTTCCCGTTTTACTTACAGAGGAGAATAAAAAAGTAATCGACGGAAATCCTGCGGAAATCTAAAGTCCGAGAAAGAGCGTGGATGACCTCCGGCGATTAGCGAGCGTTCCTTCGTTTTATCCGCGATCAGAAATGGAAAGTGGATCGCACTTTCGATTGCCGACAAAAAAAAAGAGAGATGCATAAAGGAAGAAAGAGAAAGAGAAAGCGAGAGACGGGGAGAGGAGGATGGGAGGTGGGTGTGTGGGGAAGAGTCGCGGAAACATCAAGTGCGCGTTCCATATATTACATTTCTGTTTCGATTGATTGCAATTAATTGGACTGTTTCTCCGCGCAATTTAAATTATTCACGATAAACGGGAATACAGCTCTCGCGACAGTTGTGGTTTTTACGAAAGACGCGCTTCGTTGTTTCAGATCGCGAATTTATTAACACATTTTACGCGTGGAAAAAGATATCGGGCGCTCGGTGGAAGTTAGGTGATTCCGCGGGATGTCCGACGATCTTGACAGAAAACCGATCGTACAAGCACTTTTGCGGACTCCGGAGCTAAACGCATGTAATTACATCGTACCTCGCTCTCGAATAATGAGAATAAGAGAATGCAAAATTAACATGTAAAACGTTAAAACGACACATTTTGTACAATATAGAAACGCTGTTCAACTGTCATCGTAATAGCCCGATCGATATTTTTAATTAAATCACGTAATTTTTGCAAAAACATCCCGTTCTTCTCTCCGTACATGAAAACAACACTTCATTATGCGTCACAAAGCGCCAACGTGTAGAACGGCATTTTAATGCAGATCAATCGAATTATCTCAAAGTTCAGTTTGACTATTCCCCCACGTGTGCATATACGTGTGGGAATTGGTAGGTATTACAAGTTGGAGGAGATACGCCCGGCCCTCTCCGTATATACGGCGCAGATATCGCGTGCCGCGCCCGATGGATAGGTCCGACGAAAATTTTCAACTACTGAAGCATCGGAATCGGCGAAGGCCCGAAATAAAATTTGCTCTGCGTCGTCCTCGCGCCCGGCACCGCAAATACGCCGAACATCGAAACGAACTTCATGACGATTTCATCGACCGATAACCGCGATTGGTTTGACGTTCAACCGCATACCTATGATTCGATAAGGTTCGAAACGACGGATAAAATATGAGATTTATTAGAAACGAGCGAGTACCATCGTTAGCGTCATCGCCCTTGCAATTAGCGAATATCATGAATTTGCTCTCCGTAAGCAAAAATTCAATTTAGACGAGATCTTAAAAGAGAGAATTCATTAATTTTCTTTTATCCCTTTTCAATGATAATTCGAAAAGAGAGAAAAGCGTAGTATAGTTATATTAAAATTAAAGTCAACTCTACTTCAAGTTGACATCCGCGACGCGTACGCGTTTGGAAAATTTACTTTGCTTAAGAGACACAATCACACGTAAGTTCTGTCAAGAGTTTAATATTCTAGCAGCGTAATATTCTAGAATTAAAAGAATACCATCCGGATAGTCCAATGACGAATAATCTAAAGATCTTTGACACGGAGATGTGAATTTAATAAATTCAATAAAATAATGAGTCAATTAAAATTTCTTTTACATCTACGAAAAGCGCTGAGCGTGCCTTATTTAACATACGGATAAAATGGTAGATGTGCGCGATCGAGCTTGCATAAATCCTAATATTTTTTGTAAAATATTATTCCTAGTATCCTTACACGAGACCGTATGATAATTACGTGCTGTATAAAAAATATGCGCCTCGTTCGCTGTCCAGAATCAGAAATTAGAATACTGAGCACGCCGTCACGGTGAAAAGCGACTCGTACCTCCATGAAAAATACTGGAATGTTGATTCAGCAGTCGGAGAAAAAATATTTTTTTCCATAGAACGCGGGTGCAGTGGGACGTTTCCAACGCTTGTACAGGCGTTATCAGTGCTTTACCGGTGAAGGTCGCGGATCAATTTCTTGAAATCTGAGTAAATCTATAGAGATACGATACGTCAATTACAAATAACCGCAATACAAATGTCGTTGCAATATTTCATGGTCAGGTGAAAATAATTTCAATGGTAAAAGAGAGACAGACAAACAGACAGAGAGAGAGAGAGAGAGAGAGAGAGAGAGAGAGAGAGAGAGACACGGAAGTTTGTTTAATATTTAATAAAATTCAATATCCGTATTATTATTTCTCTTCATCTCTTATTTCTATTATTTTTCTTCATTTTGCCGACTACATATACCTACGTACATATCTTATTTTAATTTATTATTCGGATTAATTTTTTCGTGCCGGTCTACATGCCGGAGTGTATTTTAATTTCACTTGAAAATTTTTCTCAATCACGTCACACATTTTATTGATATTGGTTCGAGATAAAGTATCATAAATAAAGTTTGCTTTTTTACGCACTCTTTTCACGTGACCTCAATTTCTTCACGTCTCTCTTCGACGACAATATATCGATGAAAATCCACACATAAACAATATAAACGTTCCCTCACTGATTGACACGAACTTTCGCACTGATTGACTTACATAATTAACGCGCTCGGCTAAGCGGTCGCTTATTACGAACTCCTCGACAATCGACGAACTGAGGAGTACGTTCAACGAGGGGGGGACTCACCTCACTGTCGCGAATATCCTCGACTGTGAAGAATATCGTCAGTCCCAAGTTTCGTGGGACCCAGATACCATTCTGCGGGGAGTAGCCAATGGGACACGTTCGAGGGAACGAGCTCGTCTCCGCTTCGTGGGGGGGGCCGAGAAGCGCACACGTTCCCACCTGTTCCCACATATATACGGTGCAAGACGCGTATGCGTGCACACATGGATGTTCTGCAAGAAATAAAAATGATTTCGGATCAGGTACAGCTCGGGACTTCTCGGGGAAAATATTCCCAGGAAGTAAAAGACACAACCCTTTGGAGCTGACGTCAAACTTTGCGACATATTGACGCTGGGATCTGTGAAACCCATTTATGTTGACTAAACGAGAAAGCGGAGATCCTTTGAATATATATTATCTGAACACTTATTATTATTATTATTATTATTATTATTATTATTATTATTATTATTAATCTTAATGTGTGTTTTTACAACATTAAAATTTAATTTTAAATATTTAAAAATATTTTTAAAATAAGTTATTTTAATATTATAAAAATTAACGTTAAAAAAATTAATTTGACACAAAACTATGTTACAGTTTATATTTTGGTATTTTAGTTTTTCTAAATGTTTAAAAAATTTTTTAAGAAACGTGTTTTTGTTAAAATATTTTTTGTATTTATTTTGCAAATAATATAAGGACATTAAAGATAAGGATTTTAGATAGTTATTGGTTCATTCAGATGTTCTTTATAAATTTTTCAGGATAATTTAAAAATTTTTCATATTTTTATATGTTAATAACATTTTATATTTCATATTTCAGTTAATTATATAATTAGATAATTTTATATCATAAGTCCTTAAAAAAATTCAACAATCTTGGTTTTGCATCGTTACACGTCGGGTTACTAGGACATTTATCTTACTAATTAATTTCTCTAGGGAATTATAATAATATAATTTGTATAAAAAAAAATAAAAAATGGATACTAAATTAATAACAATCGTTGAAGATTTATAATTGGCAATTGGTCCAATAGATCCACCGTCAGCTCCAGAAAGTCGAGATCGATACGAGTGAGAAGTCGTAATAAAAACTAACCGGGCGAAGCAAATCGTTATCATCTACAGTTGTTCCTTTTAATCAGAGAGGGGGGTAAAAAAATGTTACTCGCGTTGCTCGATAAGACGTTCGTGGTGTCGCGGGTTATTTAACGAGAAAGAAAAAGGTTGATCCGCGACGGCGCGGCGGAGGCTGAGCCGTCGCGTAATCAAAGATGCGTCTAAGGCTCTATTGGAGCACGGAGCGGCGCGGCGTGGCGCGGCGTGTGCGCGGCGAGCTCATTTGCGGGATATTACATTTTATTAATATTTGCTCGGCGTGCGCGGTAAACATTCCAAATTCACGACGGTGTGCACGGTCTGCTTATAGAAGCGAGCGCGGCGCGCATAGAGGAGCCGTGCGTGGGTACACGCACGTACCGCGGGGACACGCGATTCTTTCTCCCTTCCCGCTCCTTTCCCCCTTAACCCGGGCGTAGCGCTCGGTTCTTCGCCGTTACGAGAGAGAAAGAGAGCCGGTGGTGCTCGAAAAAGAGGAAACGCGCCAACACGGACCTCGTTCGTTCGCCGGGCGGGTAATTTTTTTCTCCGCTTCGCATTTCGAAAAATAGCTCTCGGGCGCCGCCGAGCCGAGCCGGTGGTACCGCGCCGCGCACTCTACGTACTACGTACGTGCACGGACGAAGGGCTCGGACTCGGGCTCGGGCTCGGGCTCGGGCGAGCGCTAATACGCGCGTGTGATTATCCTTTTTCTCCGTGCCGGCGTTTTATGGAGGAGAGAGCGTACGTACGGAAATATTTAAGGTCTGCTTTCCGAGAGATGTATGGGGACGTTTTGTATAGAGGGACGTCGAGAGAGGGAGAGGAGAAAGAGAGCTAGGAAACAACGTGATTTGCGAGGTAACGCTTTTCAGACCCAAAGTCGCGGACGACGGACGCGCCCGCCGCGCCGCGCCGTTGTCCTTCGTGTGTATCGCCCTTTACTTTATTCCCCTGATGAAACAATTTCGACGCTAACTGGGTTCTCTCGCGGCGGCGCCTTCGCGACGGGGCACCGCGCGAAATTGCGACGTCCAGTCCAGGGAACGGCGGTGAAGGCTAATCGCTCGTGTAAGGGAACCGATTACGTTTTTGGCCGAAAATTCGCGATATTTCTTACAATCTGAAGAGAATTTTCTAAAAATCTGTGAAGCAATATGCACTCTTTTAAGGCCGTCGCATCGGGTCTGCTGATCATTCAGCCAATGCGACAGAGTAATGCAAATATCGCTTGGCTGGATGGCGAACGTCGGTCGTCGGGTTTGCGTGCCAGGCGGCGAGCAATTCTTGATACGTGCACACGAAGGGGTAGATCGCGCGCACAGTCAATCCCGAAACGATCTCTCCCGATAGGTCGTTTCGCGAGGCGCGCGCGCGAGTCGCGACGGCAATTAGATCGGGACGACGTCTCTTTATTACCGCGGCTGTTTTGCGACGCGGGCCGAACAAGTTATTCGGCACGTAGAGAGTACTCTAACTACCGGCAACGTAGTTGAAAATAGTGGAAGCGTCGCGAGTAACGACCGTATAAATTCCGCGGGATTGCCCGATGCGCGTTCGTTATGTGTGCCAGCGCGCGAGGAAGAGGAACCGGAAACCGGGAGCCGGGAAAAGAAAAAAGAGGCGTCGGGACGCGATGCACTCGGACGGACAGACGGACGGACGGACTGCGTGGCGCGGAGCGACGATGCAGCGGGGGGCGGCGGGTGTTTGAAAAGTTGAAGAAAAACCGTGGCGGTGTTTACCGGAGCCGCGGGTGGAAAAACTTTTCAGACGGCGGCTTTTGAATGGTCGTCGATCGTTCGCCGAACACTCCGTTGCGCCGCGCCGCGCCACGCCGCGTTGCCTGGTTTCACAACGCGCGGATTTACCGAGCGTATTTTTTCGCGCGAGAGAGTAGGATGGAGACGAAGAGAGAGAGAGAGAGAGAGAGAAAGAGAGCTCACCCGCGCGAGCGCGCGCGCCTCTCTCTTCTTTTTTTGAGCTTTATTTTTATCGGTAAATTCGTCGTAAATTTATCGGGTACCATTTATCGCGGCGGCACGCTCCGCGCGAACGAAAGTGACTTTGTAAAAAAAAAAGAAGGAAAAAAAAAGTAAAACTCGCTCGGCCTTTCGATATAGCTACTTTAAAAACGTCGCGATAAACGCGTTACGCGCTAATTAAGACAGGGAATTAACGGCAGTCTCCGATTGCCGAGGTCGACGGACATCGGCCGCGACATTTCCTGACGCGCGATCGTCTTATTACCACTCGCGCGGACCTTGCGAATAAATAACTTACGCGCGAGCGCAATCATCTTCGTCGCTAATCGCCGCTATTTAACGAAAGTATGATAAACCGCGTTTTCGTAATTAAATAGAATCTCTGCGCAATTAACTGCTTAGCCGGAGTGTGGAGAGGGGGGGGAGGGAAGGGGATCATGCATAACTTCCATCTTATGAATTATGTATTATGCGCAAAATGCGTTTATAAATGCGTCGCAAATTATGCATCCAATTATGTTTGGCGCTACGAATTTTTCTCTATATCAATTGTTCTTATAGTTCGTGGTAAGTACATACAACTAATGATTGCAAAACCATGTAGACGCATGCTCGTTGGTGCCTAATTATCGCGTTTCCCGAGCCCGGGAGAGATACTAATTAGCAATTATCCATTTGATCTGCTATACTTCCTGACGTAGTTACGCCGCGAGAAAAAGTTGATCGATCCGGCGAAAACTCGTCTCGTTAACCTGATTTAGGGAAAATCGTTCGTATCGCTGGCCGCGTCAATCTGATCCATTCGCGAAAACGCGAAACGTTTGACCGTAATCGACGAAAAAATCTCATTCGGCGGTGAAGTCGGTCGTGAAAAGCACAGATGATCCCGCGTGTTCATTGGCCTTTTCCCAGTTTCCGAAAGCGGTTCCACACGCGCGTGCGATGGACTTCATTTTCGTTCGTTCGCCTCTTCAAGGCCGCGACGAAATGGAAAACCCACAGCGAGCGAAATCCCTCAGCTCCGCGATTGTTTGTCGCGTCGTCAATCGCGCGTGATGGTAGACACGAAGGACGCGAGGGTGGAAACTAGTGACGGAGACTTATTATTCCGCGACGAGATGGTTCGCGCGCCGGAATAACGGCATAAACGATCGGTTATTTCATTACGATTAATTTCCATTATCATGGCGCCATCGGCATAATTCGATTCCTATTAGCCTCGACCGACGGGATAATGTCGCGGCTAATAAGAATATCATTATATCGGCGCGGACGGCGGAGAACGCGACCAGAGGGCACGCGACCCTGCATTTCCGGAGGAGCGTATTGCCCTGCGTCTCGTCGCCATCGCCATCGCCATCGTCGTCACCGCCGTTCTAGCCGGCATCCCGGGGAGGTGTATCTCTTAATGAAGCGAAGAGGCGACGAGGCGACGATGAGATAGCCCGACCGTTTGAGTTTTCGATCGGGCGGGACGAGATAATGCGATTAACGCCATGCAAAATTGGACCTCTTTGAGCAACGTGTCGTTCGGTCGGCGATGCAACGCAGTTACCGCGGGAAAGGGCGAAGCGCGCAATAACGTCACCCGGCGCTGCCGTGTACCTACGTGTACCTTCCAGGCACCGGTCAAAGTGGTGGCGATTTTTAGGGAAATTTGCAAACGAGAGAATTCACGCTTGAAATTTCAGCCGGCTAATCGGCGGGACGAGGGAGAGATCGGCTGTCGGATATATCTGGTTTACGATAATTGCCCCGGTGCACTTTATACCTGAGGAAATTTCTTTTTTACGGCGTCTGTCGTTATCCCGTTTATTTGTGGACGCTGGGCGTCGCGCGGATCCCGATACCACTCGACGAGCGCGCACACGTCTTCCGCGACGAAAAGCTCTCCGTCAGATTCGCAGTCAGATTTGAAACTGCACGCATCCGTCTGCTTCGGTTTGCACGTATTCGTGGTTGTTAAAATATTAGATGGATTAAGAGAGAAACAAAGAAATACATTATTGTAGAATTTTTTGCATTATACTATGGCATAATATATAGCGTGTAAGCAGCTTTATGAATATCCTCGTATGGAAAATGTCACTGCGGTAATGAGCACAGAGATGAACAAAAATAAATGTCTTACCGAGTACAACGGGCGAAATATTGGAAAATTCAAACAGCCATTCCATCGTTCATCATTCCATGCTAAATTCTCAGTAATTTTATTATATTTTATAATTTGCTCATGTGACGAAGCGACACGGAAAAGAAACAGGATAAGACGAAGAAGGAAACGAATCTACGAATTGTACGATCGGCGATGGAAAGAGCAATTGCGCAACGAGTCGGCGACAAGTGGTGTGTTGCCGTTGGTGTGCGAGCGAGCGAGCGAGCGATCGGTTGCATAACGCGCGAGGTTGGCGGATGTATGGCGGAAACGGCGGTGTAATTCCGCGATAGAGCTGCGACCGTCGTCCGCGGGGGCTGGCAAATGGAACCCTTAATACGCGGCCATTGTAAGTTAGATTGGAATCGCCCGGTGGTAGCAATGCCGCCGCGGTCATCGGCAGGACCACCATCGTCGAGAGAGAGAGAGAGAGAGAGAGAGAGAGAGAGAGAGAGAGAAAACGAGAGTGAAAGAGAGAAACCTGCGATGACGACACAGATTGAAAGTGTCCCGCGCGCGACAAGCCGCTTTCGTCTCCCGCGTGTCGCTCGATCGAGACGATCGGGGTGACCCATTGGTTGCGATTCACTCAGCACAGAAGCACGGGGTTAACGCGGAAGAGAGGTATGGCCTACAAAAATACAGATTTCCAATAACCGATAGCGGTCGTCTCGCTCGCACCGCCGTTCATCGACACCCTCCGCGCTGTCCCTCTCCCACTTGGACCTGGACACAGAAACAATACAGCATGCGCGCGAAGGGCCGCCCTCTCCTCTCCCTCGGCCCTCTTGCCCTCGATCCTCCGCGCTCCATCTCCCTTCGTCTCGGTCTCCCGTTTCACTCGGTGCGTCATTCTTTTCCCCGAGAGCGAGCCGGCGCGGCGCGCACTCTCTCCCGCTCTCTCCATTCCTCCAATGGGCAATTTTTTATATCCTCATACCTCTCTCGATCCGTACGATCCGTGTGTACAACGGGACCACGTGTTTAAGGTCCTCCGTCCAAACAAACAGACGAACCGCTCTCTCTCTCTCTCTCTTCCTCTAATCTCTTTTTCTCTCTCCATCGCTTTTCCCTTCGCACCCTCCATTTTCACCGATTCTTCGTGATACCATCCCTTCCATTCTCTTCCAGCTCCTCTCGCTCTTGCATCTTTCTCCCGTGCGTATTCCCGCCTGTCACTTCCCTCCTCTCGCGGCCATCCTCTCTCTTTATTCTCTCTCTGTCTCCATAGTTCGCACGACGATTAATAAACCATTGATTGGATTGACACCGATATCGGGAGC
Organism: Solenopsis invicta; assembly: GCF_016802725.1. Lineage (NCBI taxonomy): Eukaryota > Metazoa > Arthropoda > Insecta > Hymenoptera > Formicidae > Solenopsis > Solenopsis invicta. The sequence continues at coordinate 3,177,007 of NC_052667.1, forward strand.
GTTGTTCGAGGTGAATGAGAGGCCGCTGGTTCCTCGATCACCCGCGTTCTTCAATGTTTCTTCTTTCCCCTCTGGTTATCTCCATCGGCCACCCTTCCTCGCTATTTGTCACTGCCGCAGTCTCAAATGTGCTTTAATGACGATTTATCACCTCTGCTATTTTCTCGTAAAAGCTGTAGTAAAAGACGGGCACATCTGAGCTTACTCGTAATATATGAGAGCCGTATCAAGAGAAATTGTGCATTTTAAACTTTTGGAAACTTACACAATGTCTTACTGATGATTGTAAAAATAAATTTCATTTATAATTGTTAATAAGATTTGTCTTCGTACACTTGTACGAGTGCAATTCAAATATTATCCGAGTGCAAAAAAATGATATGAATTGCAACGCAGAAACATTTTGAAGTTTCCACGTTTGCAGACGCACAATTTGTTAATTCAACGTGTCAAGTTATTTAAAAGCACGTGTGCGCTGAAAAAGAATCCATTTCTCTTACAAACAGAAATTATGCGCGCTTTGCGAAAGTCAGTTAAACAGTCGGACATTCGTTTAGATTTAATTATCGTATCCCCAATCGGGCGCTCGTAAATAAAGTTTCATCAGCGTTTCGGCGCGTTTCCGCGGTGATCCGCGACGTAATTCTGAGACAATGCGGGCCCAGCGATAGGAGGGGGCGGTAAAGCACGAGCGTTTAGCGCGTTGCCAATTTCACAGGTGCACGGTTCCCGAAATGGGCCGAGCCGTATCGGCACGTTACCATAGGGGATTCGCAGGAGCCGACGGGAAGTACGGCTGTGCGTAATATCGGTCATTGACAGCGATAGTGTTTCGCAACGTTCCGTAGAATGTGCGTTCACGGTCACGCACGTACCGGGTGACGTTAATGCTGACCCATTAATGAAGATTGACCGCCGTCGACGCGGAATTTGGACGCCGAATGGATCGAATCGTCCGACGAATAAGCCGTCGCTCGCTCCCTCGCGGAGAACGTTGTCTCTCTTTGCGAAATGCGGGAAGATGGACGGATCTCAATTTTTCAGAGAATTCAACCAAATTATACCCAAGTTCTCGACTGATATGCTTCGCTTCTCAAGTAGAAAATGGAAGAAAGCAAGAAAAAGAAAAGGTTAACCGTCTATTCTGGAGAGAGGAAGTGTGGGAAAATTTTTAACTGGCACCAAAACTCGTAGATGTTTCTTGAATTTTGCACTTTTTCGATCGACGGCGTGTCGTCTCGAGGCGCGCGTTTCCAACGTACGCGACGCATCTTGCGACGATCTGACGGTATCTCACAGCGGTATCTCATCGTGGTCTCTATCGAAATTAGAGCACGTGTAGTTTCGTGTCGAACAGTCGTGAAATTGCATACCTACCAGTACGATCCACCCAGTATGCAGTTTGGTTGCACGTATGCGGCTGTTAACGTGGCACGCGTATGCACAGTAGCATTGGACCACCGGACTCGGGGTGAGAGGGGGAGGGAGGGGGATAGGAGGGGTGGGTTTGGGGGCGGGGTCCGAGCGAAGGGGGTCAATGCGCGTTAATTGATCCAGTGTCAAGGTCAAACCTCTCTCGCGCGTCATCGCATTATCATCGATTATTGGACGTATCCCCATGGTCAGTTCTCAGAGCCGCTGTCCGCCGCGAAGTGTACTGAATCGATGGCGGACGGATCGATAAGATGACGATGTTAATCCCGGCTTTAATAGCAATATGCTGATATGATTAGTTTCAAGCGAATGTGCCACCAAATGTGGCTGCACCCCTTGTGCCATGATTGATCTATTTGACGTTTAATTACGTTTACGGTTAATCCGCAATGCAGGCTCCAATGGGTTTTATCGACTAAAATAGAGTTTAGCCTTTTTGAATTTAAAGAATATTTAGAAATGTTTTCCGTCTAATTTACAACTTTATTTATAACTACCTTTCTATCCCACCCTAGGTGGGATAGAAACTATTCTTTGTTTTCACGATTGACACAATTGATTTCAACACGTTTTAAAAATATTTTCTATCACGTGAAAGTTGTCGCGTCTCATTAGCAGCTGTAGAAGCTCTCGGTTCTATATTATTTCTAAATACAAAGTTTGAATCATTTTCTTATAATTATTTTCAAATTTTCAATATACGAGCAATCGTTGATTAAATAGCCGTGTCGGGATGCCGCGCAGGACTCGGCTTTCAGCTTTAATCCTGTGTAGACGGCTTTCGATACATCAGGGTGATCTCCCGATTGAATCCACGTGGCGCACGTCCGTCACGACGAAGGTCGCGGATTACGTTTGGAGAGCGGTGGTCGGGAGTGGGAGCGAGCTGGCGAAAAGCGAAAGAAAAGAAACGCGGCGTGCGGAGGCGTCCGTCCGCGGTCGCCGCAATAAATCGGTCAGAATGTGCCGTCGCTCGCCCCTCACGTGTGGACACAGTTTCCCATCGTGCCGTCCGATTTTTTTTTTCCTCTCCTCTCCTTCCGTCCCGCCGATGTCAGCTGCGGCATCGATCCCAAAACGAACGGCACGAGACGAGTGGATGTCGCGCGTGGCCGTGAAGAGAATGGAGAAAAAAGTGTGCGAGAGAAAATGGAGATAGAGAGAAAAAGAGAGTGAGAGAGAGAGAGAGAGAGAGAGCGGAAGAGAGGCGATACGCGTGTTATGCGAGAGCATTGGCGACTTGCGCAATAGCCGTAGAATCGGTCGAAAACGAAAGTAGATGACGTGGCTGGATGCGGCCGGCAGACGGACAATAACCAATCATGTGCAATTAACCTGTGACACCATGACACCTAAATACTCCCGGATACCTATATAGCGGTTATGTTCCCATTATGTGGCCGTATCGACACGTGTTCCGTGCCGCACGCTACGCAACGCAACGCCCGGCACACGCCGCACGCCGCGCCGCGTCGCGCGCTACCGGCACACATTCGCGCATTGTGCGATACGTCGTCGGTCGCCCGCGTATAGACGGCCCCCGCGTTGTATATGTACGCTGGACATATTGATACACAGTTTGATACACACCGATTACATAATAGGCCTATATCGCGGCGCGGATCGGGCTCGGGGGCTGGCGAGCCGAGGCGAACCGAGGCGAACCGCTCTCGACGATCCGATTGAATCCACTGTGATTGTAACGCGATCGCATTCATTCTATCTTTTCTCAATCGCCCAATTTTTACATTTTTAATGCACAGTTATTAGAAACTTAATCACTCGAGAAACACCTCTCGATCGTGTGCCCCGTTAAAGCAAGAGAAATAATAAGGCACCAGTGTAGTGCGAGATGCAGCGAGATGCAGAGCTCTACTTTTGATTTAACGATGAAAATTTGGTACGATCTTAAAGCAAATACTCGTTAGAGTGTTTTAATTTCCAACGATATTTCACTAAAACGAATCCGCGCGAGAAACGCTTTGCGTTCGGTCCGAATAAATTTTCGTTTGAAGTTCGCAAATTGGATACCTGTGTAAGGTCAAAGGTGAGAACTTTGGGTCGAGACCTCGACTCGTGTTTTGGAACAACCTGCTGGCCCCTCGTCAAACGAGTCCCAAATCGATTCATCTCGAGAGTAGCTTCCCTCCGGTCGGTGGGTATCGAGCGACCGGTTCTTCGCTGGGGGTCCTCGAGCTGGGTGACTCTCCAGCAAAAATGGATTTGCAGTACTGTGATGCCTCGCTGAAAGACTTAGCTTTATTCATTAGGGAAATATTCTCACGACAAAGCGATGGCTCAAAGATCGCTGAGAAGGCCGGCATTATTGAGATAACCGTGGGATTTTATAGCGTTTAATAGCCTACAACCGAGTTGTTAAGGCCAAGACACACGTCACTCGCTGCTAGCGAAGATTCGGTGAAAGAACGGTGGAAGGAGGTTCCGCGCGCGAGAGCCTCTGCATACGAGATCGTGGGATTTTCGCCAATGAAACTCCTCCAACGATTTCTCTATAGAACTCGGCACATCTGTCTGCCGAGAATGAACAAAGCTTTGAAGTGATGCTCTAAACTGATTGTTTGATCGCGGTTGAATACTCGCATTAAATCAGACAGCGGCCTCGCCGAGGCGAGGATCGTAGCGAATCCAGCTTATCGCTAGCTGGCTAATGTCTGGAGCTATTATTACGAAAACGCGTAACTATGAACGATTATAAATTCAGAGCGAGATATAGGTGTGCTTACTGCGACCTTTCAAGTAGGGAAGGGAAGAGGAAGTTGCACGCGCGCTTGTATTTTAGCACGCCGACCTCAAAACGTTCGTCAACGTTTGGTCGGCGCTGCTGCGATTTAACTTCTGAAAAGACTGACGTCAAACGAAACTTTCGGGCGGTTGGAGACAGAGGGAGAGAGAGATGGAGAGATAGTCTAGGAAATCGCTCGCGGAAAACTGTTACAGACATGTCGCGAGACGCTGCTAAGCGGAACTTGATAACTGGCTTCTGCACGTTCGAATGCGAAAACACAGGGAACGCGTGACAGTTCTCGGGGAACTTTCAGTTGGAAATTTACTTCGCAACAAGGTAAATAGCTTTTTGCCGGCGTAACAACTTAATAAATGTCACGCTGCGCTCGCAGGCACTCGCGCGGCTCTTCGCGAGCTGCGGAGGGCAGGAAACTTCCGGGGGAGGGGGGCACGATTTTTGAATTCATTTGCGATGCTTAATATGAATTACAATCGTGGTTCCTTGGCCACGATATTTTTATCCCCCGTTTCGCACGTGTTTTTGCTTCCATTGTAAAAATGTATCACCCCCAAGGCGAGGGGAGAGGGAAAAGAGGGGAGGAATGTTCTTCATGTTCTAGCACACTTCAGCTGATCGCGTTTATTCGCGGGAAGACAGTTACACGCATAAAAGCGTTTTCTGTCATAACCACTCGTTTTAGCGCTCTTCAACGGTACATTATACACGATTAGAGTTATTAACCCTAGAGAGATACGCTACTTTCGGTTGCATACGCGCGCCACCAAGAAGATCATTTTTTTGTCCTTGGACGCTGTGAAAGAGGAAAATTGCTCGCGTCATATAACTCTGCGGTTTATTGCTATTATATTACATTCGCACGAGTATAAAGAACAATCGTACGTACGACGTAAGTCTACTGGCGTCGAGATGAGGTTACCATGAAATGTGCGTTGCATAATTTGCAATCAAGAGCTGCAGAACATCCTTTTCCATTTTTTTCGGCGTTGCAAGGATTACTAGTTGAAATTAAGTTGATGATAACACTCGGTGAACGAACGTGAGATTATATACGTACAATTTTTTTCTTTACACTCATTTTTTTATAAAGCACAAGCTTTATATCCTTAAAAATACTTTATTGCCTAATAAAAAAAAGTTTTTATACGTAATCAAGTATGAATGTATATAATTATATGTAAAATAAATCTATATATTTTTCTCTTATATAATTTTTGTCTGTATAAAAAAATAATAAAAATAATTGAAACAAAAGTCTTTTGCATTATTTTTATACAACATAATCATATTTTTACGAAAAGTAAAAATGTAAAAAAGTAAAAGTAAAAATGTGATGTTACATAGTGTTTCATATATAGTTTTATACATGATTACATATGGGCAATTTTTTTCTCATTTCATCAAACTTTACTTTTCATAAAAAAAAGATCAATGTGAAAATTATTCTACTAATTATTTTTCAATTCCTCCTCTATTATTTTTCCTGTACATACGAACAGAGATTATACAAGAGGAAGGCAACATACACAGACATATTTTATATATAATTATATATATTTTTATTTGATTACATAAACCTTTTTTACCGGGTATTGTTGGAAATAGTATTAAGATATTAAAGGTATTAACATTGTCCGCTTTCGTTTCTCGATTTCGTACGAAACACATTAATCGCAAATCCAATAAATTGCAGTAAAACGTTGTAGAAACGATAGCGTTCGCAAAGATGCGGCGAAACATTTCCTAATTGTACTGTAAACGGGTTTCCGTCAATACCGGCCAGACGGAAGATCTGCAGGGTTCTGCAGAATCCTGCAGGACTCCGCTGCAGCTCGCCGGGGGCACTTGGAGGGGGCCGAGCTGCTGCTCTCTGCTGGGGGTCTGACAATGGAGATCGCTCTCTACCATAAAAGGCGCTATGCCTCATACATCTCCATCTCTTCTCTCCCTCTCGCTTCAACGGCGTTTCAATCCGGTCCTCCGTAGCTCTATGCAAATCGGTTCGAACCGGGTGCGAGATCGCGCGGACGAAAGGCTGCAAAGACGAATCAGTTCGCGAACGGTAGCGACTTGAGCGAGTCGCTCGGTATACGAAGTACGGCAGTGGCGATTCGGAAACCGGCGATATTTCGCTGATGAGAAAGACGAAGGGAAGATACGAGCGCACGAGGTGCGCGCTGCCGGCTCGTCGGGAGAGAGAAAAGTGGCGGGAAAAGCAGGGGAGTGCGTGGGCGCAGGATCGATGAAGGGCGCAAAATGGCGACGACGCGAAAGGATAGGGCGCGAATAGACGCGCACGCGACGCGAGGAAGAGGAAGAGGACCGAGTTCTCTCTCTCTCTGTCTCTCATTCTCTCTCGGACGACGAAAGAGGAGGACGGGCCTGCCAGGATCGTTAGGGGAAGGAGGTGGACGGTGAAGGAGGAGGCGGCGATGAAGGAGCGCGTCGTGGAGAAAGAGAAAGGTGAGGTATCGGAGGAATAAAAAGAGCCGCGCGAAAAAAATTGAAGCCGACGCTGGAATCGAACGTGGTCTCTGGGTCAAGGATGCCGAGAGTGAAAATCAAAGAGTGCCGGGGCGGGCGGACGCGTTCGCGCGCGCGCGAGCTTGCAAGCAGCTTCGAGCTGATGTACGAGGGCGGATTGTTTTTATTTCCCTTTCGTTCAGCAAATGAAATTCCATTCTATAAACACACGGGGTATTTGTATCTGAGGATGTTGTAACGCGAGCGTGAAACTTATCGAACATCGAACACTCTCTTTTTCGTCGCGATGTGTTTTCCCCCAGCGATATATTTTCCAATTGTTTCCTTTAGCTTATTTATCTGGAGCAATTATATATTTTAATGAGATTAATTATGAAGCGCGATATTGTTAGACTTGGGCGTTAGGTGATTTTTTATTTGATCACTCTAATGAGGCCTCATCTTTCGGAAAGTTGGTTACGTCGAAGAATAATCTCACTTATTAAGCAATAATCTCTTTCGCATACATTTAACATCATCATTATTATTATCAGATTATTAATGTATCGAAAACGATAACGTACAAATCTACTGTAATTATAGAAATAGATAATAAATACCAAAAGTAATTATAAATATATTTTTATCAGTATTAGCAGAATAGTATTAAATTTACACTTAATCTATTTACAAATATTGCTATAATTGGCACTTTTAGTGCTGTTTTAGGATCAATCAATGAACTGCATCAATCAATGAACAAATGAAAAAAACTTGATATAATTACATTTTCAAGTAAAAAATATTTCAATCAAACTTGTATGAAAATTACACCTCAAAATCATCAATTAATTTACAATATTTTAGTCATATTATTTAAATATTTTTCTCAGGCACTTATTTACTGATGATTGTTCAGCGACTGGTGCAATGACCCAATATGTGAACACAATGCTCTTCTAAGATTTCTGCACATCAGTTTTATTACACCACTGCTTGCGAGAAATTTGTTTTTATTTCTCTCAGTGTTTCCCTCGCTCTCGCGAGATCGCGATATAATAATGCTTCGTGCGCAATATTGTTCTAATTAATTAAGATCGTGTTTTAACAGTTATCGGTCGCGGATCGCTACGTGGCAGATTTTGCTGGCGCAAAGGACTATCGGAAGCTATTACTAGATTATTCCCCTCAAGCACGAACCTTCATCCTCTTTTTCGTTCGTGCGTAATTCTGGACGCAAGTTTCCTCGGGTCAGCCGGATATCCCCCTGCCTTGCGTCCCCGACGTGAGATTCATTAACTTACACGGGCGCGGCTGCCGCTCACGTCGGCCGGCCGCTCGACGGAAAAGTGTAATCGACAAAGTTTATCGAATGGCAGGGAGGGTACGAAGGGTCGAACCCGAAGGGAACGCGGTACAGGGAGGGCGATTTTCCCTCGTCGCTCCGGAGAATATGTACGGAGTAAAGTAGTAGTCCAGCTCGTAAAGTAGTTCGTCCAATCTGGCTGAGAGGGAGAGAGACGAAGGGAGAATGAGAAAGGAAGGAAGGGAGAGCGAGAGAGAGAGAGAGAGAGGAAAAGCTTTTTCGTTCTTTTAAGAGTCGAATGGAAAATTGTACGTTGCGTAGTGTATCGTTCGAGATACCATCCTCGTGAGATTCTTTTGTTTGCTGGCAATCGCAAGATGTCGGCCGTCCGGTCTCGCGGGTCGAGCGTAATGAAAGTTTTCGCGCGGCGTGGCGTCGCGTCGCGTCGGTGTCGACCATCACTCCTCGACTGGATATCACTCAATTATTTATCGCGCCAACTTCCGCCGGCTGTTTTTCGCTGAAATTATTCGACGATTCCCAAGCGAAGGCTATTTACGACGGTCGCCAGGTATCGCGACCGTCGGTCGCCTCTCACGACAGCTCGTAAAATTGAAGCAGCGCGCCCGCGAGAATAGGCGGGGTCTCGAGACTGCGAGAGGATCGAGTTAATTAGATATTGAATTAATGCTCCTAGGAGATGCAGTTCGCGACGGAAAGCCGTTGCGAGTCGACGGTGGCGACTCTCCTGCGAATTTCCTGGATCGCAAAAATAGCCGCCCGCGTCAACAATCGCAACTCTCGCCTCTCGTCATTCCTCCTCTCCTTCCGTTCTCGTCCTCTTTCCTGGGCGCCTTTCACCGCGAACTCCGTCGTCCCTAGGCCCTCGTGTACGTCGGGCGTGGGGATGGGGGTGGGAGGGGAATGGGGGGTTACGATCGGCCTCTTCTTCGCGGGATTTTAATTACCGGCGTATCCTTACTCTTAATTAATTATCGCCCCCGTACCGCCTCTAAATAATTTTAATTAGAATCGCCGAACGGTATTTTCTTCCCTCTCGGACCCCAAGCCGGCGATTACGAAATTTAATTACCCGCCAGGTATGAGGCAGTTCGATATCGCGCTCTTTCGGATATAAATTCTCACTCGATAAGAACAATTAACTCCCGCTGGCGAGTCCTTTTTTTCCTCTTTCTCTCTCTTCTCGTTGACTCTAATCCAATTCATCTTATTGGCTTATAGTCTGTGAAATGTCCTCTGCGTGGTCAAAAATCCAGTTTAACGTATTTGAATAGAGATCCTTTTGTTAGGGTTGAGAGAAAGATCTCCGCTTACTGTCTGGGACGCGCTTTCAAAGCCATTGAAAGGGCCAAGTCAAGTATTCGGCCTTGAAGACGAGGTTTATCCTCGTCCAGGGCATACGATTATTCGCATTTTCGTGCGATAAAGCGAGCTTCTATCGCACGTACATTTATTTCGAAATGCTCCACGTATTTAATTAATCTAATACTCATTAGTTTTTGTAACTCGTGCTCCACATATATACATGGACGGTGCGCGCGTGAATAATCGGTTTGCCCGTTGTTAAATTTCATTTGGCTCACGTTATTTGCGCAAATATTAATAGCGAGCGCGGAGTTGGTTCGGCGAAGTAAGTTCCGGGTGCCCTTCTGGGCCGGCTGGCGCGTTCGGGTTACGGGAGGGAGTAGGGGGGGTCCCTTTCTCTCCGTGAAAGTCCAAGGGGAGTTTCTCTCCCGTGGATGGTGGCGGCAGCGCCAAAATGGTGGGTGGCTCCATAGCGGAGTGACTTCCGCGCCAGGTACTTCGTAATGGCGAAGTTTACTTTGGCCATTTGTATCGGGCGAACGTAGATGAACGCGAGGGGGTGAGAGGGGGACGGGGGGAGGGAGGGTGAGCAGCGGAGAAAGAAAACGGTACAGAGCAGACAGAGTTGAGCGAGATGAGAAAGACGTATAGAGAGCGAAGCGGAGAGAGAACCGAGTCGCGAGATGAAGCAGTGACGCGCAACCTTCAGCACAAGTTTGTTCTTCCGTTAATTCTGTATCCTTTGTGGCGCATCTGCAGGACAATCCATCTCTGCCGAGATCAGGATCGAGGTAGAACTCGGTGGCTTGGATCACGCTACGCCGGAATCTCAATTCAATTGAAAATGCATCGTGGCGCATCGACGCAACGTTTATTATTAAGTATTTCTGCCTGACGTCGCGTGACGGGAGGTAGGGTGCTTCGCACGATCGTTGAAGGTTGCGCGTCACTGCGCACTGCGGGGTAACGGCGGGATTCTCGGGAAAGGGAGAAAAGGGTCGAACTCGGCGGCCATAATAATTCACGATGTAAAGCTAAAGTACCGCGGCCGGAGGAAAGTTTCGCGAGAGGCCGCGCCATCCCGCCCTTTCTACGCGCGACGTCGATAAATTAGCTTACACTTTTTACATAATGCGACGAGAACGAGGACCACGGAGGATGCGAGGTCCGTCCCTCGGTGTAGAGGGAGGCGACGGCGACGGTTCGCTCGCACGGGGCCCCCTCGTCCCCCGCGAAGCCGCTTGGACGCCTGGACATCCCCGGGAAGGTGTGTACCTAACTACCTCAAACTCGTCGGCCTCCTCGGGTCAAATTAATTCCGGTATTAAAATTTGGCTTGCAAATATTCTGGACCCGCGGCTATGCGTGTGCGGGAGCGTACACGTGCACGCGGGTGGTCGCCGCTGCCGCGACGACGACGACGACGATGACGACGACGATGACGGCGGCGGCAGCGGCGGTGGCGGCAACGACAATGGCAACGGTGACGATGGCAACACGAACGACGAGAAATACGCTGAAGGCAACGACGGCGGCGACGACGACGACGAAGCCCGCGTGCATTTACCTATTCGTCAGTACTCCGCGCCGTCACGCACACGCACGGCACATGTACGACCCCCTTCGGTACATACCTGCGTGCGTACGTGTACGCACGTAATTTACATCTGTTATTACGGGAGAAGGCCTCTGCCCGTTCCGCTCGCTTCCGCCACGTTCCGATGTTCCGACGTGCCGCCCTGCAGCGGAAGAATAAACGCACCGATGCTCGCCGAGCCGCATATTCGTCTCGTTCTCTTTCTCTTTCTCTCCCCTTTTCTCTCTTTCTCTCTCTCTCTCTCGCTCCCTCTTGGGCTCTTTCACTCTGTGCACTGCGCTGCGCTGCATTTTTTCCCCCTCGCGACGCGAGTGCAGCCGGAGGTTTGTTTTCTATCGGCGTTAATGTCGATTCTTTTCATACGCGGGCTAGGCATGGCGGATCTGTTTTTTTTTTTCCGAGTTCGCGTCTGCGACGAGTATCTGCTTTTGGTCGTACTAATTGGACGAGGACCCGTCGCTTTTTTGTAACTTGGAATGTTTTGAGAGGAATTGATAGTTCTTGACTGGATTTATACGTCTCCCGAATTTCAAATGCAACGCGTACCCATGTAGAACTGCCGAAAATATTTGTTACGCATTCGGTAGTATCAATTTCCAACATTTCAGGGGTACTATATACCCGAGCGTAGAGAGAACATCTTTTATTCGGCGGAAATGCGATTCGTACAGAAGTAATGTTTTTTTTTGGTGGTTTATCAGAATTTCTATTTGCGCAATTGTTTCATATGAGATTTTTACGATTCATAATTAAGCCCTGTACATCAGCCTTTTATTTTAAATCCGCGTAAAAATTTGCAACATGATTTTTTTGCTTGCATCACCGTGATTCGTTCTGTCAGTCTCTTTTATTTAAACTAATATCGTTAGGACAGGAAAGATCCGAACATGACGTTTGAAAGTCAGAGATAGATGCGGTAGACCGCGAATTTGCGCATTCATCTTGGATCCAGTTCTTACCTTAACTTTAGTCGCAGTCGCGCTAGCTATCGCAGATTTGCACGTTCCGATCGGCACAAGATCCGCTCAGTCATCGTTAGATTGATGCGATGCGCGATAATGCAGCGCGAGTGCAACGCCGTCCTGACGCTACTGCGTTCACTCGAGGCTCCAGCGCGGAGCCACGGTGCGTACATATACCAGCAAATTCTCATGAAAATTTTCATATTCATGTATTCATTGTTTATTGGCGTGTGGTCGCCCGGCGAGGTGGTTCCGCGAGGAGAGGAGGCCGATAGGTGCGGAGAAAGAGAGGGAGAGAAACAGAGCGATAGTGTTCAGGGGGGCGAACGCGCGATGCGAGTTGCGTGCAGTACCCTCACGGGAAGGTACGTAAGAACAACAAGGCTGGTGGACAAAGGTCGGCCGTGTGCGATGCTGTGCCGCTGCCGACGAAACGACCTGCTCGACGAAGCTGCCGTCACGGTCGACCTGTAATTGCTCGATCGCTCGTAAAGGCCGGAGTGCGCTGCAGTTTACGATGCAGTTTACGCCGACGGGTCGTCGTTCGCGCCAGCCGCGTTGCCGCGCGCGTTTCCCACGTACTCAAGGCCACAAAGTGCGAGCAGAAACGAGACGCGTTTCGTTTCCGTAAAACAAGAAAAAAAAGCGATGAGTCCGCTGGGGCTGATGAATTTCGTGGTGCGAATGGGTCTCATAAGTAATTCAATCTTATGCATCCATTGTTTAGAACGAGACACACGAGCGTGTGTCTTCGCTTTGCAAAAGTATCTGGAGAGTTGTCATAAAAGAATCTAAACGCGATGTCGCCGTGAAAAATAGTAAAACAAGAAAAAGAATTATTTCCAGAGCTCCAGACGGCGGCGAGTCTGGTGGAGCTCTTCGCGATAGCATAGAGTTAATTTTGTCTTGCAAGGCACCCGCAAGGCCTCGGACAGGTCACGTAAGACAAACGCGATTAATCCGGTCGTCCGTAATTTAAGCGCAGTTTCCTGAAACTGCGATCTGCACGGCTAACTCACCCCCGGGGCCAGACGGCACATTTATTTTTCCACGGTAGTTGAGCTTTCACATCGTCTGCATCCCTACACCATCGTCCACCCCACCGGCCGCCCCCGCATAAGTAATCCTCCACCCCGCATAGGTAATTTTCGTGACGACCTCGTAGTCGCTGTCGCCGTCCACGTTAATGCCCACCGACTGAATAAACGCCTATATGCGCGTCGTCTACACGAAGAACGACGCGGAAATATTCCGTGCGAATATATAGCGTCGTGCGCGCGATAAGAATTTTAATAGCGCGGAAGTAATATCACGAAAGCGGCGCGCGGGCTCACGGGCTTGAATAATAAGAATCGAGTCTCTCGCGTCTCGCGCGCGATCCGTGCAATTCGCGCGATTGATGGGATCAGTTCGAGAGATAATTTTTCTGCGTCGAGTTGTTTAGGCTGGACGAATGCCACTTTCAATCGATCAATTCCGAGCGCGAGTTTCAACCGAACGCAGTTGAAGGGACACCTCACGGTCCGGTGCGCCTGATCAAAGGCTAGTAAAGGAAGAAAGCCGAGTCGAACGCCTCGCGAGCGCCCACCGCGCGGAAACGAATTTGCGGGGGTACGGGGGCAAGAGGGAAAAGGACCTCATTCTAATTGATCCAAGCCGCTCTTCTGGGTCGTGATCAAAACTCCGCCATCCCGAATTTGATCTGCTGAAAGCTCCTTGTAATTGGACGTAATGTTCTCGTTGCCATCGAGAATGCGAATGGGAGAGACGGAGGAGCGTCGCGAGGGAGGGCGGAGGAGAGCGGGGACAAGTTGGAAGAGAAAACCGCGGAAGGATGGAGAAAGTGAGGGAACAAGGATTGGCGCGAAGCGATAATAAGAGCGAGAGGGACGAGAAAGAGAGATCGTTTAGAGCCGGCGACCGTGTTGCGAATTCGATTGTCCCACGGCATTTCCCTGCTCCGTCTGTCTTTCCCATCCCTCTTGCCGTCCGAGGGCGCGCGCGGGGTACCTACATGGTCCTTGTTTTTCACGCACCCTCGCGGCAACTCGCGGTCTCAGGACGCGAGTCGCCCTTCCGAAGGGCGAAAACCTCACCAAATAGAGAGAGCCCCCCGCGTCGACCTTCGTCCCCCCTCGGGGGAGGGGACGGCTTCAATTTTTCGCTCGTTGCACCTGCGGCTTTCGGACCGACCACCCTCTCTCCTAGCCCGATCGAGAAAACCTGTTCGACAGCCGATCGGCCGCGGTGGTTAGGGCGCTAAGGGTGACGTGCCCGCACGCACTCCGTACCGAAAAAAATTTACCCTCCGGCTGAGGGTCGGCCATCTAGCGAGCTCGAATCTACGTGTCGGCGTACGAAAGTGGTTAATCGTCTCCTGTTTCTACCGTTTTCCTTTGTTCCCTCAAAATATTCCCCGTAGTCTCAAGTGTTTCCAGATGCGAATTTATTAATCAAATGTCCATTTTATGTCGCATTATATTATTATTAAATTTTAGTCATATCACTTGATTACATCATATTATTTGGATATTTTTTGGGGTATCCTTCTGTGACATTGAAAAAAATTTGCTATCAATTTTTTCCACTTATTTTTAATGTGAGATATTGTTGAAAATTCGTTGTTTGTAAATAAACACTGACAATGAGATATTTCAAAATCAGTCAATCTTTGGAAAGGTCATTTTCTGAATTTAATAAATGTAAGATTAATATCGTGTTTCGAGTAAAATTCTTCATTGAATAAATTATCCGAATTATTCCAAAAATTTAACAAAGTTCATAAAAACATAGAGATTTAGAAAAAAAAAAGATAGAAAAGGCCCAATCTAACTTTCGATTACGTAATCTAGATCCGTGGGTTACGAAACGCTGATTACGGCACTATGTAATCTGCCCGCGCAAACGAATTCCGCGATGTATCGAAAAATCGTCGCGTAGAAATATAGCGCCAGCGGTCGCGTGATTTCTGCGGGACGTGAGGTATTATTGGATTGGGTATTGCCAACAGGTGATTCCGAAAATAACAATAATTTGATTTTGCGAAAATGTGGGTTATGAGGTCTTGCCGCGGCATTCGACAATGTGCTAATTAAGTATAATATGTTTCAATCGTTTATTTCGCTATAATGAATTCTGCGTTAAGTGTTACATTACGTGTCGCGCTCGCGACACCGCCGAGGTGTATATAATTTGCGCGTCGACGGACTCTCGCCGTTAATTAAAAATCAAATCGTCGCGTTCACGCGCTCTTAAATTATTTTGCCATCATTATTTTAATAACGCATCCTCGAACCGACTTTTGAATTTCTAGACAAACCACAATGGGACGTATCCATTGATTCGCAAGAGTCTCTTGGAACTTATTCAAGACTGAAATTGCAATTGTCATGTAATTTTTACAAAATGTTAGAGAATATCGAGCTACAGCCCCTTTTGCAAAAATGAGTCGAATATATTTAGAATTATTCCCCTCCGTAAAATAAGAGCTGAGTAAATACATTTCTACGGACCTGACTTATTTTTTCGATTAATCGAGTTAAGCGGCAGAGTAGAAGTTCCATTTCCGTCGAAAAAATTTCGCGCTGGACCAATGCTACCATACGGCAGCAACGAAGCTCCTCGGCTTTCTTTATGCCGCGCAGCCAAGCCCGACTGCCAGAGAGTTCGCAAATACGAATGTATTTTTAAACGAGCGTTAGTGTCTAATGTTCGTCCACATTTTGCTCTTAATACAGGGTCGTAGGAAGTACGGTGCGAATAAGAGCGCCCGAGAGAAATGCGCGTGTACGTGTGTAAGGGCGCAAGGGGTTCGAGGATGGCTCTTGGAGGGATGGTCGGAGAAGGAGAGAAGAGAGAAGGAACGATAGTCGGGGTAGGGGGAGGGGGAGGGGGAGCCGAGTGGTGGCCGCTGGGTTCGGTGGCAGAAACCCCCTTCGCGCTATCTCGGGGAGGGCTGTTTTTCGCGGCTCACAAAATGGCCGCCGCCCCCACCAGGCTCCTCCACTTGGTTAGAGGATGTAGAGGGCTCGAATTTTCTCCATCCTGCTCTCTTTATACCATGTTCGTTCGTTCGTTCGTTCGTTCGTTCGTTCGTTCGTTCGTTCGTTCGTTAGCGCGCGCTGCCTCGCCGTCCCCCTTGCCTTTACCCCGTTGCTGGCCTACACCGCCTCGCCCCTCTCTTTCTCTCTCTCCGATCGTCCGGGTTCCATCAACCCCCTCCAGCCGTGTCATCCATCCCTCCTCTTGGGGCATTCACCCCTTCCTCCGTACTTCTGACAGGCACTACAGCTGGCGAGAAGCGAAATTCAGCATCTCCTTCTCTCCCATCTCGCTCGTCTTTCTTCCTCGTTTTTTTTTCTCCTCTAAAGTTATCCCTCTCTCCTCCCGTGTGTATGCGTGTGTGCGTCCTCCTCCACATATCCCCTTTCTCTCTTTCCCACTCCCAGAAGCTTTTCCTGCTCCGCGCGCGACCACCACTACACGGTGTTCCAGCGAGGTCGCATAGGAATATTGTTACGTAGAACGGGAATGAAATTTATAACTAATTACGGGAAAAGTTTAGATGACCATCGGGTCGTTCGGTGGCTGGGAAGGAGGTGGCCGCCGTCGGGTGGAGAAGCAAATCGGGGCGAGGGCGACACTGCTCAAGGGTGAAGGGGACAGGAGAGGACGCGCGAGAGAAATCGGTGGTGAGAGCAAGTTGCTCCCGGTATAGAAACCAAATTACATTAATTAGGATATTAAGCTGGCATTCTGCGAAAATAAAACATCCCGACGCGACGGGGCTGGCTTAAGACGGGCCACCCCTGCGCGCGATTTCGGATTTACATAAAATTTTGCCGCGTATGCACTGTGCCATTCGTAATTATTTTGCATACGGATAATGCAGTAACTACGTGCGCCCCGCCGTTTGTTACCACACACGAGAAACGAATCGGGGAGGATATGTCGGGAATATAAATGTAATAGAACTAATACGCGGCTCGCGATGCAGCCGTCATTGCTCCACATAGAATGCATATTACCGCCCGCGTACGAGACAAAATCAATAAAAATCTAATTCATAAATAATTTGGAATATTAGGTGCTCATTAGAGTATTACGGTTAAATAATACAGAGAGTTTTAAATTCCCTCAGGGTCGGCAGCAACCTTGATCAAAGAGAGAGAGTCCGTCATTAAAATTGAGCTCGATGGTTTTAGAATATCCGCGACACACAAAACGAAATTCACAGAAGAAAAAGCGCGCGCGCGCGAGTAACGTGTATTCACACATTCACGTTATATATTTTAGTTTTCGCATTAAGAAGGGCTCTTCAATTACGTGACTCTTCAATTTCCTTGATCATCGTACACGTTACATATATACATATAACGAACGCAATACTAGTATTCGAATTTGCCATTCAGCGCTACCCCATCGATCTTCCGAGCGACGATTATCGCGATACAATGAAATGTGCATTAAGTGCGAGTGTCTGCTGTTTGATGGGATTCTAGAGTATGTACTTTGTATTATTGCAAATGTCGCGAAATATAATTGAAGAAAATCACCGCGCTACGCGCTTCCAGCGTGCCTTCGCGATCGATTTTCGTCGGGCGCTCCTGCATTCTCGTTCCTTTTTAAATTTATAGCCATAAATATCGTGTGTACTTTCGCGCCGCGTCATATTGATACACGCGCGTTTTATATATTCACAGAATATTAATTTCTCAAAGTGGAGCATATTTCTCTTTTAATTTAAATAAAATTTTGCTTTATTTAGCGTATGCTCGTTAAATTACATTAAAAGGTCTTGGTTCTATAATTTTGACAATACACCGTATCCGCCGACAACGATGTATCCGCTTCTGAGATAAAATATCCGGTGACATAGTCAATGTTTTCAGCGTCGAATTTTTCTTTTGAAGCTCGAATTACGCAGTGTGGGCGTGCGCTAGCTCGTATTAAGACTGTCACGCCGGGAAAATTATTCAAGAACATTACGCTCCTGTGTGACGCCGTTAAGTGATGAGAATTGCAAACGATGAAATACGATCGCGTAATTTCGATATCGCGTTAATTTACTCTGCCTTAAGGGGTTTACTTAATTAATTTTGACATCAATCCGATTTATGGCTGCAGCTTGAGATTTGATACGAAACAAAATGCATGTAGCATCCGGTTTTAATTCTCAGTTATGGACATCAATTACCGACATATTATACGGTCTCGAATAACTGTATCAGTGTTGCGTTTTATGCTTTGCCTCTCGATTATCCACGAAACTTTCAACTTGTGGCAATTCTCATTGAAACGATATATTATTTTGCTGAAATTGTTTCCGAAAGATCCGAGTCGAGAACCGGGTTCTCGCGAATCGCAGTTGCGATCCCGCCTTCGACTGGCGACTATCCGCAGTGCGAAATTGCGGGAACAGCAGTCGCGCTCGACTAGAAACGCTGCCTAACGAGATTCGCGAACGCAATTTAGTGCGGCTAAGTGCGGCCTGCTACGAATTACGAATGTGCGCGGAGCAGTTCTCGACATACGAACGATCGTTCGCGCGAGAATGGAGAGTAACTTAATCAGGAGTGAGAGCCGCGCAGCATTGGACTAGGACGATTCGCAATGGGAGAAGGCGGACGGATGCGTATAATGCGGAAAATTATTTTCACTCGCGCACACTTTTAGTCGCCGTAGGCGCGTAGATGCGCGCTTTCGAGCTTTCGGATCTTCCGGAAGGAGGATCGTTGAAGTTTTTCGCGATAGAATGTTTTTTTTTTTTTTTCAATATCAGATAATCGAGTTCGTCTCGGCTTCTGCGCGAAACATTACAATTTTTGTTGTTCGGAGCAGCGCACTTTACGCGAATTGCAAACCGGAGAATTTTAATTGGCAGCGATAACGCGTTTGGTACGAAAATGTAGCAAGGCGTTCCTTTCATTTTACGACGATGGCACAAAATGAAATTTTCCGCGAACATTTTAATAAATCGCATCACTTTATTTGGCTTTGGCGGAGGAAGAATATTAGTTAATATTTGTTTCCGTGTAATAACGTAGGGGCAGGAGGGGCGTATACACCCACAGCGACGCCTGTCGTAATATTTCTTGCAGATACTGTATCGACTTTTCGCGGAATAAATAAGAAAAACGTGTCGTGATTTAATTCTCCATTTTTCGAATTGACGTAACTCCTTTCTATTAGAGCTCTATATTATAAAGGTAGAATGATCACTGGATGAGAGATCATTAGGTCCATCAGTCGGCACCGCTAAAAGATAAAAGGATTGCGCTACTCTTATAATATAGAGCTCTACTTTCTACTACATAAAATGCTACAAAAATTGTCTTTAATATTCGATTATTTTAATATTTATCTTCTCACTTATTTGTGCGGCAATCGTAAAGAAAAGTGTGCTGTGTCTTATAAAGAAATTGTCTGGCTCGAATGTCAGATTTTTACGCGTTAGAAAATTATTTGTGCGTCTCTTTCCAAATTTCTTTTTATTTCCTCCTGTTAGAATTCTATTAGAATATTTTTTTATTTTTATTTTTTCGTATTAAAATCTTACAGATCTTATCGCGTTATATCGTGGCAAATTTCTGTTGTGTAAGATAGTGGTTTTACATCGCGTGGCACAGTTATTTGACGCGATCGAGCTTGCGTCGCGGAAACATCGATGGGTCTCCGTCAAACCGATCGCTGCACTATAACGCGATTTCCCATGACGCATCGCATGTGCCAATAAACATGTGCAGACCGATACTTTCGGTGACGTCGAAATACCTATGATTTTTCCTCCAGGGACGATAACGATGCGGTTAGTTCGATCGAATGACGCTACCAGTGTGGCACGGCGATTTAGCAATGAAAGATAGACGTAGCTGACATTAATCTGAGATAAAATAATGATATGTTCATCATTATGACAAATGTTGAAATAAAATTCTTGTTATTTTTAAATCAAAATTAAAAGTAGCATTTACAATCAACGTTTGTTCTCTCTCTCTCTCCCTTCTTGATACAGTAATTTTTATTCGATTTATCTTTATCGAAGTTTGACGACAGACATGCAAGTCAAAAATCTATATGCTTTCTATAAAATTAATTGAACTGTGTAGCTCTCCCTTTGCTATAGCGGGCATCTCCGCGAACGCATCGCGCGTGCCAATAAATCTGCGCAAAGTGTGATAGCTGTTGGAGTAACCTATAAATTTCTCTATACCTATTCGATGAGGGAGGGCGAAACACGAGTTGTCACCACTCCACGGTATGATCTTTTTCGGACAATAATTACCGGACTATAGAAACGAGAGAATTAAGAATTGCTCAATATTAAGTTTGCATCGACAACCCTTTTCTTTCTTTCCTTTTTAATATTTAATTTTTTGTAGCGTGTCCTACGACTTGAAAATAAGAGAAATTTAATTATAATAAATCGTCCATCAGGTTTGTCAGGGTCTTTAAATTCCTGTGCTTCGCAGTATCCTCTGCTATTACAATATCTCGTGATGCAATTTCTTGACTTAAGATTGATATTAGTAACGAACCGAATTATTTCACTTAAGTACCAGTCTCGATATTCATTATATGCGAGTAGGTCAACGCTCGTGGTGGGCGCGACGGCCAATCTGTCAGATGTCAATCGGGTTTTCGAGCCGTGAAAGGTTCGATCGTTTCCCGCCAAATTGATCGGCATACTATAACGTGTTACCTCACGTGACGCATCGCGCGCGCCAACAAATGCGGGCGGAACGATACCTTCTGGAACACCCTGTAAATTTCTCCGATCTGAGCCGTGCGAAGGGACGCGAAGGGCAAAGAGGGATACGTTGGAGGGGTATCGCACTCCCGATAGCTTTTTTTGCATCCCCCTCTCTCGCGACTGAAATCCCCACCGCGAACTATTCGGGATCCTGACCTCCACCCTCCCGAATTTTTTTCTCCTTCTGAAAAATGAGCCTCCACCCCCGGCTTTTTTCCACGTCCGTCTATCCGTCCGTCTCGTTCTCGCGCTCGCTCGTCGAACGCGTCTGTTCTCCCGCTCGTCGTTCCCTCCGTCTTGCCCCCCGGGAGAAGACCGATGGTACCTCCCTCCCCGGCTAATTTTTATTTTCCCGCAAGCGGCGTTTTAAAAATTACCCTTCGTCCGCGTCCGCGGCCCCCTCGCCCTCGCGATGAACCGTGGTAGTGGTGGTGGTGGTGGTGGATTGTACTTGGTGGGGGTGCGTCGTTACGGGTGAAGGGTTGATTCCCCCTACCGGGATGTACTCGTCTAAAAAAAGCGCGGAAGGGGAAAAAGTGTCGGTATGAGGGAGAAAAATGCGAACGGCACGCGAGAAGAGAGAAAGAGACGAAGATCGGGCGAGCACACCCCGCGAGGGACCCATGGGTCCTTCCGTTCGTTCCTTCCTTTTTCCATCCCTCCCGTTCGGTTTTTCTCTCCGCCGTGGTCTCTACTAACAGAAGAACGTGATGTATTGCTCCTCTCGCTCATTCCCCGACGTCGTGTTCGAATTCGTTTTTCCCGCCAAATTCCCTGCCTACAAGCTGCTGCCACCTCTCTGTTTGATATCAACCTCTCCCCTCCGTCTTGTACCCCGTCTCTGGAACATCGTGCAACCGCTTCCTTTCTTCCTCGCTCTTTCGGCTCGACTCGCTCCTCCCTGTGTCGGCGAACGATTCACGGTCGTACGGTTTTCTTAGCTTGATTAATTATCGCGTTGCACGCGGGGTATGTTGCGCTCTGGAAGGACCCTTTTTTTTCCTCCCACCTGCGTTCTTTGCTTTTCCGCGCAGCGTCGCGTCGCGTCGCGTCGCGTCGCGTCGCGTCGCATCGCGTCGCCGTCGCCGTCGCTGTCGTCTCGCATCGCGACGGTCGAAAACGACGCTGCTAATTGTGAAAGAGCGCTCGGCCGTGCGCGATTTCGTGAATGAGACGGGGCCGTCTTTGGTACCGTGCGCGCGACGAATAAATTGGGCTTTTAATTACGCCGTAAGCTGTAAGCGTCCTGGCAGAAAGGCGGCGCGCGATGTATATGCGCGTGTCTGCCCGCTCCCGGCTCGCATTTCGGGTTTCCTTTGACGACGACGACGACGAGGGCGACCGGTGACACTCCTCGGTGAAATTGCAAAAGCGGAAACGGCAGCGTCACGGACGTTTGCGTGATGCAAGAATTTTCATCACCAAAGTTCCTTTTGCCTTTCAGAGCGTAGCACACTCTTTTATACTCCGGGCATGTCCGCGCTCTGCGTAAACTGCCTCATGTTAAAATTTCCTTGGCGTCGGTAATTGGAATATCAGTCGTGTATAAATATGTAGCGGCAAGGC
Organism: Solenopsis invicta; assembly: GCF_016802725.1. Lineage (NCBI taxonomy): Eukaryota > Metazoa > Arthropoda > Insecta > Hymenoptera > Formicidae > Solenopsis > Solenopsis invicta. The sequence continues at coordinate 3,199,177 of NC_052667.1, forward strand.
GAGGAAGAAAATAACGTTTTACATGATCTAGAAGAAGCAAGCTCGTTGGAGATACCCGTTGCGTCGCGTCGTACGAAAATCTATCGAAGCAAGGGACGTTGATGCCTCAATCATAGATGACTGAGACAAAATTGTTTTATATTGAGTATTATACGTATGTACGTTTTACAGAAAATAATATTGCCGAGCAACGCGTGCATCTTCACCGAAATATCTCAGTTAATCTTTAAATCCGTATATCGAGAATGTATCTGTGAGTAAATAATAATGTCAATCACTCGCGGCTACCGGAATTCAATTATACTAGCTATCGCAGCATAGTAATCGCATATCGTTATCGTGCGCAGAATCGTCGTGTATTCGGTGCGTCCAATGTGAACGTTTCGCTTCGCGAAAGGGACACTCCTCGCGGCCTTTCACGTCTCTGCGACTCGCCTTTGGACATTCTCATCCGGAGACGGAACGGCGTAGACAGATTAATGGGAAAAAAGAGTTTTTCGGCTGTTTCCGAAGGCAGGTCGCGCTCTCTCGAGCGAATAATTCGGAGGATGAGATAATTAAAATGGGTCCGCGGAAAACCTGTCAGCCGTGGCGGACAGATAGGTCGCGAAAGAGCGTTCGCCAGCGCTCGCGCGCACGCGTTCCCGCTCGCGCTCGCACATGCCCGCATCTCTAGAACGAAATTATTCTATGAATGCTGATCGCCCCGCGTAACGCGCATTATGCAAAGCGCGCCGGCTGAAAGTGACAATTTTTACGTTTTCCGAGTGGCCCGCCGACTCGTCGCTCCGTCCGTTCGCTCGCGACAAAACGTGGAATTTCCATTAGGCGACAAGGAGCCTCTCGCAACTAGCGGCGTTTTTTCCCCTCTCCACGCAGGACCGATCGCGCGCATCGTTCTTTCGATCCGCACTTTCAAAGATATCACCAGTCAATGTAGAGAGTCAATAATCCTATAGATAGCTTCCTTTAGAATAAAACTTTAGTGATCTCATGCCAATCAATTCCTGCTGTCAATGTGAACTCTATGATTGAAAGAATTAAGAAAGCTATTTTTCGCGGTTATTTTTATGTATAAATTTTGCCGCAAATGGTCTAGAGAAAATACAGAATGTCGCGTGCGGTTTCTCGATGTTGTCGAAGCTGTCAGATGAAACTTCGCTTGCAGAAATAGATAATAATATTTTGATCTTTGATTGATCTAAGCGTACTTTAGACATTTACTGCAGTTCAGATCGAATGTCGAAATTGCAAGTGTTGAAATGAAAGACAGCGTTATTTTAACCCAATCAAGTTTGCGTTAAATTAAGATTTGCCAAGTATTCAATCTATGAAAGAGAGAAACGGCTAACTAGCGAAAACCCACACGAAACGGCGAACACGCATTGTGCGTTCCGAATTATTCTCATTTTGAAAATCATTAAGTGCAGCTGCGATTTATCGACGCTCATTAAAAGCATTAATAACGCATTACTAAGGAGGAAACGGTTGGCGATTATCCGTTATCTATAATTTCAACTTCCATCGCTAAAGTCGCTCCGAAATTAACGATCCTTTGTCCTGTTGAAATTTCCCAAGGCACGTTGTCTCAGCAAGATCAGAATTCCGCGAGGGTTCAGGGATGTACGCAGGGGTGGCCGTGCCCTCGCCCTCTTGTAGAGGGAGAATATTTTTGGCGGAGAAGGCAGAGATCGGAAAGGGGAGAGAGGGAGGGGGACGATATCGCTTTTCCACGACGGTAGGGTAGTTTCCACGGCGGCGCGACGAGTGGCGGTGGATGCGGGGGGAGGGGGGGTCAGCGGCGGGGATCCAGAAGGTGCCCCACCCCAGGATGACGGTCCAATCCGGACTCACCGTACTTTTTACCCACCTTTCCACCATCGGCGTCGACGGCGCTGCTGCGCCGCCACCCTCGCGAGCAGCGCACTTCGACGTGTGTATTTTTCCCCTCTGAGGTCGCGCACCAGGGTGGCTTCCCGCTCCCGAGCCCCCCTTCCCCCACTGCTGTCCCCTTGTCCCCTCGTGCCACGGCGGCTCGTCGTTCCGCCATCGTAGGGGTGGGAAAGGGGTTCGTAGAAGGGGCTCTCTCTCTCTCTCGGTGCAGGGGTGTGCGCAGTACGCAACTTTTACGCGGACGATGGCGCCGTGTGCCGAGGATCAATTTCGGAACAACATCCCTTAGACTTTCAAGGCTTCCGAATCGATTCAAATTCCGCCCCGCGCCGTAACTTCACCCCGTTTCTTGTCCGCGACATCCTCGTTCCGGCCTGTCCCGCACGAAATATTGCGTCGGCCGCGCCGACGTTTTCTTCTTTTTCGTATTTCTTGCCCCGACATTGTCCCTCTATTGGGGTTAACCACCGGTGCGTTGACGGAAATCAATGATAGGTTCATACGGTCACGCGAACGTCACGTCGTCGTTTTACTATTGCGTCCAGTTTTCTCTTCGTTTTCACGAGACGCCGCATATCTTACGATTCGCGTGTAAATAAGATGCGCCGAAAATTCAGTCTTGCGATAAAATCTCTGCAGCACATCGTGATATCATCAGATTTAATTTTTTATTCTACACATATTCGATAATCACTTTCCATTTTTCTTTACACGTAATTTAATTGCCTTACAAAACGAGCTTTATTAATAACAAAATATAACTAAATACAACACTTGTGTTTAAGAAAAAGGTATTGTCTACGATTACGATAGATTTAAAACTTGTAAAGGGTCAAATGTTAAAAATATTGTCCGAGTATAATTAAAATTCCATTTGAAATTATTTACCCCTCTTTAAAATAATATCTATTCCTTTCGGATATCCTCAATGTCTTGTTTGTCCTCTTGCTTCTCTATTTGCTAGATTTACTAAAATCTCTTTAAGCTTATCTCGTTATTTCTGATCCTTGTTAGTTGGAAAGCTTCATGTCTGGCCAGAAAGACATGGCTTTTCAAGGCTTTCTTTTTTTGCGCTTACGAAGAAGCTCGCCACATTTTTCTTGTCGTCCTTGATCCTACCGTCCACCCTTTTCCCTACGTGCCTTCGCCAGGGGTAACCTCTTCCGCGTGGACGAAAATCAATGATGGTGTCACGCGGTTAGGGCTATCACGCCCTTTTTCCGACTAACTCACGGAGGATATCAAACGACCGAAAATAGCGTTGGTAGAATTTTCGTCAGCGAATAATTTGTTAAAATAAGAACAATTAATATTTATCGACTATAATTATATTTCCATGCATACAGAAAAGCTTTATTTATTCAAGAAGCGGTAGCAAGGATTACTAGAGCATTGATAGAAATCATGTAATATTAATAGTAATATTGATACATATTTATCCGATAGACATGCTATTCGCAAGTAAGAGAAGACTTTAGATAAATTATTAATTACTCCGATAGAATTTACGTGTGATCGATTTGTATATGGATGAGGTTGAACTTCCGCGGCACTCGAGCTTTAACTTTATTAGCTTTTGAGAATAATACTTTTTTCGTCGATAATCGGATGTTAATCAAGCGATCCTTTGTTTTAAGGGTTTAATTGCGAAAAGTAGTTAATATTAATTCCCTCGTTTCACAATGGAGGAGAGTAAATACTTAAATAATGAATGTAATTAAATATTTCCAGGCTGGTAGCAACGTGATGAAGTGCTCAGCAGTACGAGGAGCTATGCAATATAATAATGGGGATACGTTTTATATATTGCAACACATGCTTCGATTAACGTCTTACGCGCGTAGGATGGAGGTAGATTAATTATTTTAGCTTGTTGCAAGTTTAAGATCATAAGATCATTTATTACGTATAATAATTAAACAAGTTTGATTATCATTGGTACTTTATGCGGTACTTTAGTAACGCACGAGCAGAGCGTGTACTCGTGTGCCCTCGACATTCATATAAATGAAGGCAACCGCTTTTCTAGCGATAATAAAAAGTCAATAATTATACGTTTTTATCCATATTTTAGCGAATATGTGATTGGGCTATCTCTCCTTCCGTCCATAAGCCGCATCTTCTCGCATTTCCGTTTCTTTCTTTTCGACCCGATTCTTTTATCGAGCGCAAAGTGCAAGACCCGACACGTAGGATAAGTATACCTCGCCTCCATTTACATTGGTTCCTTGATACCGCCAGCGGCTAGCATCAGCGGCAGCGACGGCGGCACCCTTTATCCACCCTTCCCACCGGGCCCGACCCTCTTACGGTTCTCTTCTTTCTACACACGCCTACCTGCCTCTTCCTCTATCGCGGCGCTCTCTGCGTGCTCTCGCGAAAATCCTCGCGATAAATTATGCCGTGCGGGAGGGAAATAAATGACCCACCCTCGCCGGTCCTTCTCCACCTCGCCCGCCACCCTCCTCTCCCCCCCTCGGTTGGTCGTCCCGAACTTCAATCCCCAGTGTGCACGGAGCCAGCCCCGCCGTCCTTCTCGGCCACCCTGCCTCGGTCGCCGTCACTGCCGCCGCCATCCTCTTCCACCTCCGCCTTCCTGTTCCTCTACCTATGTCCACCACGGACCGTTCTCTCGCCAGCCTCTCTCTCCCCCGGTCGTTCCGCGCCACCCCTCCGCCACCCCCTGCCTCCTGGACCAACGACCAGGCGACGGTACTACGAGGAAAGCCGGCTTTAAAATTATAATGGCACGCGCAATTTTGATAACCGTCGCCCGAACCACTACCATCTCTGGCTGGCACCACCACTACCACTATAAAAGCGTCCTCCGCGGCGCTGCAACGCCACCGACCACGACCGCCGTACGTACGTTTCTCCTCCCAGTCCGTTTGATATCTCACTGCACATATCGCCCTTTACGCGAGCCCGCCGTAGATGTAAGGAGCGGATTATGCCAAGATACAGCTACTCCTAAATATATCCAAATTGGCGACGCGATGCAATATACATCGTTAATAAGCACATTGCATTGCTTGCATTGGTATCGCGAGAAAAATCACTGATAGTCGAAAATATTACACTTGTTCATTAATTATTATACGTAATAAACGATTAATTATACTTTATAAACTTGAAATTGCAACAATCTAAAATAATTAATAATTATCCAAGTTGTACACACTAAAACGTTAATCGAAAGATGTTTGATTCGTCTTCCTTTGCTCCTGTTTTGAAATATTATATTAATAAGGTCATTTTACAACTCTGTAAGAATATGGACTGGATACTTTCGAGAGATTATTTTTTTTATACTTATGTCTACGAATTAAGACCTTTGAACGAGTCAAATTATCGGATATTAATTTAATAACGAAACGTAATTTTGCCATTATTGCGAATATTTTTAGAATGTCTACGAATATTTAGAAAATTTTTTAGAAATTAAAATTTTAAAATTTTTCCTAAATTTTTGAATAAACCTAATAGAATAATCTATGATATTAAGCATACAATTACATTAGTAATAAAATTTTAAAAAATATTTAGCAGCATTAAGGACTGCGTAATAAGATGAAAATTTCCGGTCCAGAAATAGTAAAATTGGCAAACATTTTAGAAATGGATGTTTTTGTGTTGATTCAGAATAGAACGGTATCCAGAGTCAAGCGTCTATAAGGTTCAGCTGGTTGAGTTAAAGTGTGCCAGACTTCCTCTTCTTTTTTCGCGAGAAGTTCCTCGTTTCCTTCCAGGAACAATGTGGTCGTTAAAGCGATATTGCATTCGCGAGATATTAACGTGGTGCGCTATAAGGCTCCCTTACCCCGACTCTCTCCGTGACCCGCGCCAACCTCTCACCCCCGACTCACCGTGGTTCCACAGCTCCTGCCGGTGACCAGCGGGGGCAAACAATGGCGCGACGTCGGGCACGAGAATGGCTCCGCTTTTGTAGCCGGAAATTGTTTAAGCTTTTGTTATTTTGCGGCTTCTAAATCTCAGATGTCAGCCGGCGTCCTCAGGCAGACTATAACCTGCCGAGGTAACTTGTATGCCGCCGCGGCGATGACATCTTCTTTTCTCTCGCCCTTACTTTCGCGACTTTATTCCTTAACTTTAGAAATACTAAGCTCTTTCTCAACTGCAGTCGGCAAGAAGCCTTGTGATTGATGTGAAACTAGAGAACGTCTTACGTCACAAGCTCGCAATGATTTATCCTTTGTGAGCATATACGTGTGACAAAGTGAAATGATTTTATCACGGTATATGTAACAATAACACTTTGCACTAATATCCGTTGCGTTTTTATAATATATGTATGTAAATTATTGTACATTTAATTATATATATATGTATAGAAATATTCGTAAATGTGCAGAACGGATCCAATGCGAAGCGAAGCTATTTCACACGGAATAATTTTAATTTAAGAGATGATTGGTTTTGGCAGTGGTTTCATGTTAGAATTAATATTAAAAAATTTAATTGAAAACTAAAATTGCCTTAATCGCGTTGCCTTTACTTTGCCTTGTTGTTGATTATGAAAACGGAAAATATAATCGACAGTGACGGATTTATGGTACGCGGCCCGATTCTGTGCGGCGCGGCGGCGGTCCCGTTTCAAGAGCTCAATCATTTATCTAAATAAACGTGAAAATCGAAATAGACCGGGGGAGATACGAGGAGGCCGAATGTACGGTAATTAATTAAGTAATCGCAAGCTTCCTCTATTGTAACCAATTATTTTTTTTGTTTCTTGATTTCGCGGGTCGTCGGATCTCTTTTTATCGCGAACAATTCTCTGCGTGCTACACGTAATTATACATTGCATGATAATAATTTTGTGAAAATGTATTCTCTCGTGCCTATTTTTACTAGACGTCTACCGCCATTTTTGCCTTGTACATATATTCTCTTTATGTGCAACGTAAATGAATACCGTTTCGTGCTCGCACAGGTGCGCGCGCGAGAAATAATATTGTTTGACGCACCGCGCGCACGGAAGAGGAGAAAGACATACGACTGCGTAATTACAATTTGCTAAAAATACATTCTTCGTGTCCAAAATCAAAGACGGCTCATTTAGCCGAACCCCGTGTGCCAGCCAGCCCCCGACGCTGTCACAAAACACAAAGTCGGCGATTTTTTGGTCGTCACGGCTCATGTACATCTCGTTAGTTGCTTTATATGGCGGCCGTTGGCGAGGTTGGTGTTAGCCAAAGCTGGCGGGTTAGAGCCAACTATTAAAACGCGCACGGCCACGCGCGTTATGGACCTTTTTAAGAAATAATTAAACTCAGAATGCGCGCCATCCTGCCGTTAGATTCGCGCGCGTAGACGAACGCCAACTCCAGACTCTATACCTATTTTCATTAGCGACGAGGGAACTGTTTAACGTTCTACGGCAGATATTTATAAAGCGAGCGTCGTCGCCTCCGTCGACCCTTCGTACCCAGGCGGGTGGTAGTGCGCGGACTTTTAGGGTGGTCGGTGCCCACCTATCGACCCTCTCGGCTCTCCCGGTTTCCCTCTCGCTCTTTCCGTCGGCCGCTTCTCTCTTTCGGTTCTTCCCCGGTCCCCCCTGCCCCACCCCCCGTCCCTCCGCCGACCCCCGGCCGCTTTTTCTCTCCCTCGACCCCTCTCATTTTCCACTCCTCGTCCTCTCTCCTCGTGGCAAGCGACCGATCTTCGTCCGCAGACACGAGAAAAAAAGTGCGCGGCCAGCGACGGAGAGAGAGAGAGAGAGAGAGAGAGAAAGAGAGAGAGAGAGAGAGAGAGAGAACGCCGGGGAAAGGGGTGAAAGGGGTTGAGAGAGCCGGTGAGATACATGCAACGGAAAACGGAAGGAGAAAGAGACCCCTGCGCGTGTTCGCACACATACATACGCGCACGCACGCACGCACGCACACCGAACGCTATACGCGCGTGCACACGCGCACACATCCTAATTTTAGCCGGCATTCGGCGCAGCTGTGCCACCCACATGTATCGTGCGGGCTCGAAACTCCGAAATTTCGTGCAAATAGCACGGGAAGGAAGCCGTCCCTGATTAAACCGGTTATTTCCTAGGGAAAAAAAGGCGCCTGGGCCGTGAGCGAAATTTACAGGAAATCGGGTTATTAGTCATCGGCACGTCGTCGAAAGGAATCGCGCGCGCGGAACGGAGCTACATAGAGCGCGTCGTGCGATTTTAATAAATCCATTAATTAGGGGAACGGAATCGCGACCGATTCGGTCTTTGTCTTTGCCTTCCCTTCCGATCGCATGCTTGTTGCGCGTTATCGAACACGACGCCGTTGTGCAGCAGTTATTTTGCTTTACTCTCTCTCTCTTTTTTTTTAATTAATTTGCACGCCGAGATTGTTAATTGGCAGGGCGAGACGACTTAAGCTTCCCGTGCAACTTTCACGTGCGCGTTCGACGTGCCATCGAGGCAATTTTGGAACCGGCGGTTTCTATCCGGAGACTTTATGACGCCAGCACGCTTCACAGTGCAGTTTCATTATATACCACGACGTTTATTGCGCGAAATTTCAAATTGGCACAAAATTCACGATATTAAAGTAATATTGGCATTCTCGATGATGGCGTGACGGAAGAATAGCGTTCCATTCGTCGCTGCCGCTGCTGGAAAATAAAATTAATTATGAATGCAGCGCGAAGTGCGGCAAATATTTTTTTGCCAATCACTGCAACGTATCAGTTTATTGAGTAAGATTTATTAAGAGTCGGGTTGCAAGTTTTTCGTTTGAATTTAACGGAAATATTTGATCTATAAAATGTCACGATCTTATTAAGGATTATGAAAGCAACATATTTTTTACAAAACTACAATTAACGTAAACATGTAGACCATCTTGACAGCTTCTGTCGTTATGCTTTATTAACATTAGTTACGTTAATTTTTTCTTTCTGTAATTTTTAATAAGTGGAACCCCATTTTACACGAAAAGCTATTGTTAAACATGAATCGACGAAAATGCGGTGTACATTTCTACGAGTTAATTTTCCGTATACCGCCTGTATCCCGATGAATTTTCCAAAGAGAATCATAGCGAACTTCCGGGCACGATGCTATGCAAGTGCGTATTCATTACGCAAAAATTACAACGACGCCGTCGGGAATAACAGCTCTTTTCCCCTGTGCGCGAGTCTGCAAATACTAATTCATTACAACGTCGGCTAAAGATAGAAAATCGCGTGGATATTGTATAACGGAGAACTCGGTTTTCTGTGTGATTAAGATTATTTGAAACCTACGTTTCAAATAATATACTCCCCGCGATCGCAATAGCACGATCAGATAAATTATTTCTTACTACGCGATAAATAGCAGTTTGATATCGACACGAGTAGATTATATAAACTATTTTTATTGCATACATTTTTTTTAATTTATAACGCGGGAGGTTTTTTTTTTTGTTCTCGTTTTGGACACTTAGAACAAAAATAAGCGGATCGACAAACATGAGACAGGAGTAATTTTTTTGGCGATCGATTTTGACATGATTTATGCATTTGCTTCTATAAAAATAGAGAATGCATTTTTAAAATCTATTTAAGAAATGCATTAATTTTTAATTCTCCCTACGCATTTTTCGTAAAAATCTGAAAGGATTATCTTAATAACATAAAAAGATCTTCATCGATTATTGAGATACCTTGTAATCCCTAGCTCGAATGCTTCTAAATCTAGCTTCTATTTTAATTTATTTTTTACTTTAACATATGTCGAAAGATAAACAAAATCGAAATTATGTTGGAAAATTATTATTACAAGTACTCGTAAAGCCTATCTTGTGTTTTTTTTTCGTTTTGAGAAAATAAGTAAAGGTATATGCGTGTTTTATATGTATATAGCATCAAAATTTCTCTTTGATATTGAGTTACAGCATTTTCTACATTTCTTTGACACAAAAATAAACAGCTTTAACAAATATGAGACGACATGATTTTTTTTTTAATAATTGAGGAACGTGATTTATACATTTGCCTCTGTAAAAATATAGAGAATGTGTATTTAAATACTATTTAAGAAATGTAATATTTTTTAGCTCTTTCTATGCTTTCCATAAAAATTTTCCTTAAAAGAATTAAAAAAAAAGCAAAAATGTGAAAGGATAAAAAACTTAAAAGAATTAAAAATTAACTAATGTCCTTAGTGCGTCGTACCCTGCAAAATTGCTGTTATATTATAATATCTCGTGATCGATGGCAGGGGATGGGGGAGGAAGGCGACGAGCACATTGAGAGGCGATCGTCTAGGTGTTGTCTCTAGGCAATTAGCCTCGCGATCGTCGGTCTCTCGTCACATGGAGGGGTCCTCACGTGGCAGTCGGTCAGGGCCGTGGAGCACGCGTGGGCCGCCGACAAAAGGGGGATACCGCGATGGAAAACGAAAGAGCGATATCTGTCGGACGATCGGACACCGGTGACGGGGTAGCTGCGAGGAAAGCGCGGACATCGCGTGGCGCGGGGTGGGTCGGGTCGATGATACAGAGGGGTGAGAGTGCAGTTTACCTATAACCCATAAATCGACCCCACTTTTCTATTAAGAGACGCACGATTGACTTGCGTTGGTCGGCTTCCTTCTCCTACCCCGTCCACCGCCACCGCCGCCGCCGCCGCCGCCGCCGTCGCCGATATCGCCGATGCGCCTCTCTTCCGCGCTCTCTTCTTTTTACTCTTCCCACTTTCCGATCCCCGCTACAACCGGTACTGACACCCTTCTCCCTTCCCCTAATCAACCTGCTTGGGTACTCCTCGCCTCCTCCCTCCGTCGCCCCGGCTGTCTCGTTCATCCATCCCCACCTGCTGTTGCATCCTGCGCAAACCTCGTTCAATCCCCTACCAACCTGTTCGTCGTCGAGCTTTTTTCTATGCACGCAGAGAAGCTCGGGAACATGGCCAGCGCCGTATCGACGAGGGGGGGTCAAAGAATCGCGATTCTTCTTCTCTTCGTTCTCGCCGTACCGGCGCGCGACGTCGCCCGATTTCCGATGTTCATCGTCAATCGCGTTTCTTTATTCGACCGACCGCGATTACACCCCGGCAGGGTAAATGGATCGGATAGAAAGGGTTAGGGATTTGCGGAGATTTCCCGCGTAATTTCGATGATGGCAGTCTCCTTTTAATCCATCCGGTTTACCTTTTGCGCTAACGTAATAGAACAGCTCGAGGCGGTAACGAGATAAGCATACAAGAGTCTTAATCGTAATTTTTAATCTACCGTAAGATTCATTATTATTCCGGTTGCCGCCAGAAGGAATACGAAATCTTCGTAATGCTGCGTCATTTCTCTCAGTTATCTTGTCTTGCTTGCTTTTATGCTCTAATACTTCAATCCTTATAATTACTTCAAAGAAAGTCAAGTTCACGAATTCTGATTCCTCCCTGCGCCCCCCCCACCCCCCTCCTCATCTATGTGCGAATCTACGACGAAACGTTTCCCTACACTTTTCTTAAGTCTGACGATTTGAATAAGGCGATTCGGAAATTCAATTTCTCTTTCTGCGCGGCGGGATTAAAACTTCTTGACGCACGAATAATCTCGGGACGTTTTGAAAGCCGATATAATGAATACCGGCCGTGCACAGTTCGTACGTGAACCGACAGCGGGAATCGAAATGGAAATCCAGATGTAATTACCAATCCGCGGCATAATCATCGAGGCTTCACGTATTAGCCCTTTAAATTTCGTCAAATCGCGCCGGTGCGGGCGAGAGAAAGAGATAAACGATGTCGCTCATACGGTTCTGTAATTCAGGGAGTTATGAGCATTTGTACAGAGCAACGCAAATCGGACCGCTCTTGATAAATCTAGTTAGTTTCGCTCGTCGCTGATAAACATAATTAAAGTGTAATCTTCCCCAGCATGCGCGCCGATGGACGGGGTATCTTCTGACGCCGACGTGGTCGCGATTATTCGTCGCGATAAACTCGCCGCTCGATATCTTGTCGATCGGCGACGCGCTTAAAAACTTAATTCATGCCTGGCTTAACGGTTCTCCGCTGATCTTTCGCACCGATATTTCTGGGTACCGGGAGGAGAGACGAATGCCATGGCTCTTGTACTTCTTGACCGATAATTCATCGCGTTCACCGACGCGATGCATTATGTAGCGCACCGACGAGAATAATCAAGTGAAAATTAATAATTTATATTTCTCTGTATGAATACGTAGTCATCTCGTATAATTTCGTCTTTTATGCGCATTATATTATTATTTTGCGCGCCGGGTCGTCTGATTACATTAAATCCGCGAGACGTTGCGTTGGACGGGAGACAACGCGCAGAATTAAAAATCACGAAGCAAAAGCTTCGTATTTTCCCTCCCCCCCCCCTCCCTTCCGATTGGCTTCTTTGATTTTATCGCACAATTTGATGTAATAATTCAGTTTTAATTAATCTACTGAATCACATCTACTGAAAGTTTTACACCGATTGTTCGCAGTACGAAAACAGAGGATTAATGATTGGAATAAATATTTTGTGAGGCTCAACTAATTCCACTGATGATTTTATTAAAAAGATTTATACAAGTTTTCCGCGGATTTTGTTGGAATCGTTGAAATCTCGCTGAGATTCGTATGATCCAAAAATTAGATCATAGAAGACGCGCTTGCTGTTAAATTTTATTATTACATACGGATTACATTTAAATAAGTCAGCCATTTTTTTAAAATTCTATTTAAGAGGATATTGAAATATACTTTGTTTCACAATACTCTATTTGTGAGAAAAGTGAAATGTACAATATTTCCATATCCCAATCGATAGTTTTTTTTTTAATAAAAATAAATTAAGTGGACCTCATTCAGCCCAGATACCTTATTTTTATTTCGAGGAAGAATTATTCGGCGGCTGGACTTAAAGCGCAGCGGACGTTACGTTCCATGGATTCGATACGTGCTCTATCGAGCGCATTACGCAGACTCGTGTACACGCATATCGATACATCGACTGAATGCCGCTACCGATTATACTTGACTAATGCGTAACCTTGATACATCCCCGTGTTAGTTACAGACGACCGCGCTAAAATGCCGTAATCCGTTTAAAGCAGTCAGTAGTAAGTTCGATACGTCTCATTGATCAGACGCGTTCGCGAGAGATACATATTATTGATTGATATTTGCTACGGACGTGCGAGATTAGGAGAAATACGACAAACAATAGTCAGATGTAATTGAAGACGCGAATACAGATGGCGTTTAGAGGCGTGAGATGTGGCAGCTCTAAAGCGGCACTACGCCTAAACAGCGTAAGGCAATAAACCGATCGGTAATAACTTCGGCGCGTCTCATTAAGCATCAGGTATAATCGATCGTCAAACAGCGGCCGTGTAAACACCCGGCCAAAGACGGGCGCATACATTACGCGCCTCAAGTATCGTATATAGCACCGAACGAACGTATCGCGCCGTAGCGCCGCGGGAGGGGGGCAGGGGTTGGTACGAGGGATCTCTTAAAATACACCCCTGGGGGCGAAGCTGAAGAGTGCGGCGAACACGCGAGCGACGGAGACGGCGGATAGTCGGATCGACGTCGACGTCGGCGGCAGGTGGAGGCGGAGGGGCGGCTGGGACAAAAAAAAGGGAGAGAAAAAAGGGCATAGGAGAGGGAGGGCGAGGAGCGGTGAGGCGGGGGCCTACGCGAGAAAGGGGGTTGAGGCGCGAGGGGAATCGGCGAAAAAGACGCGGGGGTCGCGGGAAAGGGCGCCGCCCCAGCGACGAATTTTCGGGCACGCGGCCATTGTGGCGCGGGGGCGTGGCTGCGCAGACGCTCGAAAAGAAAAATCGACGCGATCCACGGGGATGAAAAGCAGCGCGCGCGCCGCGACGGCGGCGGCCCGGCGGAAAAAAAGAGGACGGCTAAGAGGGCCAGAAAGAGGGAGGAAAATGCGCGCAGCGGCGCCGGCGAAGAGGGTGATTCTGCGCCGCGCCGCGGCGGACCGCGCAACCCTCTCTCGCGAAAATCATCCCCTCTCTTTCTTTCCCCCGCACACTCTTTCCCGATCCCTCGGCGCTACCGTCCTCTCTCTCTCTTTCCCTCTCTCTCCCTCTTGCGCTCTTTCTCCACTAGCGATCGACGCTCTCGGTTCCACTCTTGCCTTTGGTACCTTCCGCGCACTCTTCCGTTCCCCTTTCGTCACGGTAACCACCCCTTTGGTGCTCCTCACGAGTCCTCTCTCTCTCTCTCTCTCTCTTTCTCTCTCCATCTCCGCGTTGCCGGCTGGAGTACCGGAACAGGAGCGTCGGCGCGAAGGGGCACGGAGGGAAAAGGGGATTAGCGAGGAACACAGGAGGAGGCGAGGTGAGGGGGTCCGCGGGGTGACGGGTGGCGGAACTGGTCGTAGGAGTACGTAGAGCGAGCAGCATCAAAATTATTTTCCAACGGGCACTACCGCCGGCGCGGTACCACCCCGAAATTTCAGCCCTTTAATTTCAGATGGTATGATAATTCGCGACGATATTTCACACGAGTCTGGAACCTGGCTCAACGTGGATTTTATTGCGGCTGTAAGGGGGCGGAGGAGAGGTGGAGGGCCGCGTACGGTACGAAAATTTCTCGGAATTACCAAAAAGGCCCTACGAGAAGGGACGCACGGTAAAGTTGTTAATTAATCTAGGCGTCTGGGCCGTGCGCGCGGTCGACCGATCCTCGCCCTACGTCAAATTGAATGCACCTTCTCGGCTGCGTCGCAGGGTATCGTTGAATACGAAGGGAAGAGAGTCTTGTTTCGTATAATACTCACAAATCGCAGATCTATACGTTCTGATTTATACGTTTCTTTAAAGGTCGCAAATTATACTAAATCCAGATGCGGAGAGCGCCAGTTAATAATGCTGGTGAAGGCTCTTGTTGGCAATTAGTGAACGGCTGGAAATTAGTGATTTTCCAAGAGACGCACGATGTAAAAGCAGTTACCAAACAATACTGTAATGATTCATGCAGAATATTAGTATGTAACGCGAATAATAATTTGACTGCTATACCTGCGTTGTAATTATTAGATCTTGCGGCCGTTATTCATGATTTCATTTGAAATTCATCGTAATAGCAACAATAGCAAAATCTGCTAAAAGGCTTTCCAACGGCATACTCTCTCACTATTATAATAATTCGCGTATAATAATTAAAGTTGCAATAAATGCACTTATGGCTTTATTGAGATACAAGACAAACGGCGCGATCAATGCGAGATGGGAGGAAACGTTAATTTTTATTAATCTAAAATTTGCGTGCGTAAGTAACGATATTTTAGTTAAGACTATATTATTTTTCATAAACTCTTACGTTCGCACGCAAGCGGGATAATGCATAATTTAAAACATGTGTTATATTAATAATAATTAAAATAAGGAAAAAGATAATTAATATCGTTTCTACGAAGACACGGAGCGGTAATTAAACGAATGAATATTTATTACACATCAGGACAATTTTCTCCGAGCGATATTTGTGTCGGGATTTTATAAAAAAATGTGCCGCAAGCATTTTATAAAAATAATATAAAAATAATAACATTTAAAAAAAAATAGGAAAATAATATTTTTATTAATTATTATTTATCTTTGTAATACACGTACAACTCTGTACGAAAGCACATAATTTTATAATTATTCGTAATCTTTTTATGATCTCTTGTAATGATTTACGAGATTATATTTATATAAAGAGTATCATACACACACACACACACACACACACACGTTGTAGAACAAAATTTTAAAACATACTCGTTTTATATACTCGTTTTCTTTAAAATTTTTTTATTAGACAATCAACATACAGTAATTCTCTTTTCAGTAATACTTTCTTCTATTAAAAATATTAGTGCTTTAGAGCAAAGAAAATAAATGAAGAGCGGTAGGAATAGCGAACACCGTAAGTAAAAAGAGCAAACCTATGTTTTATGGGGCGTTTCTTCGGGATAATCTCGAAGTCAGTCGTGATGCCTAACTCCGAACGAGCTATAGGCGACCGCGCAAATGGGCTAAATACCCTCGCGTGTTTCAGCATCCACGGGGGTGTCGTGGCCGTTGTTGACTGGGCGAGGTAGGGTGAAGGGTGGGTCGGCGTGCCGAGAAGCACCCAGGACTTTATTCCCAACAACGCAAAGCGGCGCAATTTCGTTTTCGGGGGAGGACGAAGGTACGGCGAAGAGCCGCGGCGGGAGAGGAGGTAGGGGGGGAGGGCGGCAATGGAGAAGGATCAGGAACCGCGCGGTCGGCGAAAAGGAGCGAGCGAGAGAGGAGGCAATTTTTTAAAATTAAGGCTGTTAAACCTAATCTCCAGGTGTGCAGGCGCAAGCGCGTAGAAGTCGTAAAAATTCTCGTGTGCAGTATCCGCGCCCGCAACCCCCCTTCTCCCACCTCCTCATTCTCGTCTCTTCTCTTTCGTTCCTGCTTTTCCACGCACCCTTCCTACGCCTTTCGAGCGACGTCGTCCGCGTCGCGCCCCTGGCCTCCCTTGCCGGTGGTTAAATTGCCGCACGAAACGTTCTTAATGTCCAACCGCGGCGACCTCCGTCTCTCTCTCTCTCTCTCTCTCTCTTTTTCCTCCCTCTTCCTCCGTTCTCCCTTTGCCCTCTCCTCCCTCCTCCCACAACTATTTCTCTTTCTCACAGTCCATCCGTCGGTCTTTCTCCCGTTTCGTACTTTTGCGGACCTTTCTCCTGCCTTCCCCCTCGGTCCCGCCATCGGTCTGTTTTCCGAGGGTCGCTTTTCCCTCTTTTGTTTTTCCACGGTACTCCCACCGCCCAACTCCGTCGCGGACGCGCGAACGACCGCGATGGTCGCCGCGACGCTCGCCATCGTGCGCAAAAGAAGCGCCGAATGTCGGATTACGAGCGGCTGCGACGCGATAAACGCACGAATTATGCTCAATATCGCATCGCTTATCCGACACGAGAGCCGTCGGTGTTGCCCGGAGAATATTCGTTAATCGGGAATGTATACGTAAAATGATTGCGGACTTAAAAATTTTTCATGCTTAGCACGAAACAATTGGACAAATCGTAAAGTTATTCACCACTCAAATTCCAATCGTACGCTCCATTTCTTTCGCTCGTAGATAAATGTAGTAACGGTATTACGTACAATACTCTCTTAAAGATTTTTAAATGTATAACATATATATTTAAACATATGATATTGATATTAATTTTCTTTCGGGTTACACAAATAACTGCAGAGCGCAGAGAAGGAATTTAATTAACAAGAACTCAGCCAAAACAAATTTACATATTAATATTATTTTATATATTTCACGTGCATGTACATTTTAATTATTGTATTGTATCTCGCGACTAAACCAAGGCGTGACTAAATCGTTACGTGAAAAAAAAAAGAAAAAAAAAGAAAGACGGAGGATACGTCATGCGTGTTGCTGGATTAATTCGGAGCTGTGATGCACCGTAACTGCGAGCGGGCGCGCAAGCGAGGCATTCGACTCGGTAAACTCGATAAATTAGCGATATTACGATGCAGTATTGGAACGACCTTTGAAACAGCGCTGTCTGCAAATCGCGACGGCGTTTGCTTTCATCAAACGTCGCGGGAAGGCGTTATTGATTTCGAGCTGCGGCAATTATCGTTCGATTGCGAGCATCGCGCGGATACCTGCGTCGCGACGCTCGCGGCTCTTTTCCCCCGCGTATCTCCGCGCGCGTTATTTTTAGTTTTAGGGGGACGCCTCCGTAGCTATATTCTTATTTGGGTATTTTGGCTACGAAACTCGGAATTATTTCGCGTAATTATCGGTCCATTATCAGAGATCGACAGTCGTCACAGCTCGGTCACAGATCGAGCCAAATCGCCGCGTCTATCCGTGAATATATCTGAAAAGTTGGCGTTGTTTCCGCACCGCGTGCCACGGCGATACGGGTGGCGCATTTTTAAATCGGCGACCGCCCGAGAGAATTCGTGCGGGAATAAATATCGCGGGATCGGCGGGAAGCGCGTATCCGTTTGTGTTTACGCTCGCCGAGCGGAATTTTGCTGTGGTGATTCTATCTTTTGCCGTGACAGAAAAATTCTCAATTTCGGGAATTTCTTAAGATTTAATAATAGACAAATCGAGGACGCCGTATTACGGCGCTTGTTATTGAATCCGTAATATCGGTAAGCGTTAAATATTGATTCGCTCGACCGCGCACTGAATATTTGTTCTCTAGTGTTTCCTTTTTCCAACTTATTTTTTCTCGACTTATTGACAGAGTTACAGTTCTATGTTATTATTTTTTCATATGTGGAATCCTGCCCCAAACCATTGCGTATTCTTTCAGTTATGAATGCTTTAAACAAATTCGAATCAGATTTGTTTCTGAGTTCTCAGTCGCAATTATTACACAAAATTTCAGTGTTTGAAAATAAAATAAAATTGATTAGATATTATGAATCCATTATTTAAAAAATTCTTGTTTAATCTCGAATAATTGTATTCGCCTCTCTTTGTACATTCAATGTTTGAATTGTTAAATACCTTCGATTTTTTATATTAAATATCGTTGTCTTTACGATGGAGTAAAACTATCGTTTCTCGCGGTATAGATATCAATATTTATAGTCGAGAATAATTACTCCTATGACGGTAATTCTTAAATATTCTGTAAACTGGATTTTCTCATATTGCGCCATATTTTGGCGCTGACGAGCGGGCGGTTTCGCGCGTTTCCACGTTATCCATCATTATAGCGAGCTTAATGGGCCGCGATCGTTACCGCCGTAATTCGACGACTTTTGATCAATACTTCGCGTTACCGAGGTGATGATTTTTAAACTTCGATATGACCACCGTACGCAACGAAGTACCGCCGCGACTGTTTGACGTCGATCCGTCGACGCCTCTCACCTTTTCTTTTTTGAATCGTTATTCGCCGCATTCTGCATCTACCTGCGAACGTCAGTGGCTCTCAAATGCCGTAATAAGATCGATCGGGGAAATCCGATTTTGATTCTCGAATTATTGCGGGCAAATTACCAGCGAGCGTAACTGTATGAACATAATTACACGTGATAAATGGTGAAAATGCACTTTTCTGTATCGGGAATGATAAAATCCGAATCAACCTTGACCAACAATTACGTAACGTTATATTAGAAAACACCGGTGTCAATAGAACTCATTTGTTCTAGTCTAATTATTCCGTTTACATTTCCCATTGATCATGTTATCGCGCGGTATTATTTAAAAAATATCATGGTGTTTGTACAATATGCAATGTTAACATTACGGCTAACGTATATGTTTCTCTACAATTAATGACAAAACATTTGCGAATCAGCAACGAGTTGTTTCAACGCATTACTTGCGCACACGATAGTGGCCGCCGTCGCCGATATTTGCGGTATTACTACTTACTGCCGCCCAACCCAAGCCGCTTCCACCCTTTCAATCTCGTCCATAAATGCATTTCGCGTCGGTCGCCTGCTCATTAAATCTCGCATTTGCCTTTTTTTTCCTACTTTTCCCGATCGAAATTGTCCTCCGAATTTTTTTTGTGCATCGCTAAATTGCATCCTTGAGAACCTCTGACTGCGCGTGACTTAATGGGGGAGACTTCGCCAGCACATTTTATTGAGTTACTAAATTATAACGGAAACGTTGCAATTCGAATCTATCCTCGTCCGTTTTTAATGAGACGGCTTGATCGTATTTTGCCGAGGAATCGAGATAAATATTCGTCAAGATTGTAACGGCGCGGCGCGTCCGTCCCGCTAAAAAAATAATAACATTTGCAGGATAAATAGAAGGAGGCGGATAATGAAGAAATAAATGAAACGTGACACTCTCGATCCACCGCCGTGAATTTTTCAAAACCGTTTAAAAGCATTTCGCTGCAAGTCGGAAGCAGCCGTGTGTGCACTTGTGCGTCGCGTCTTGGTATTGGCGAAAACTGAATAATACAATGACCTAGCGGCCACCGCGCGGAATACCGAGCAAGAAATTTTTTACCGCTGGAATATTAAACGGCATATGACATCATCTGACATTTACGAATCATTAATCATTCGTTTGATTAATCAGACCCGATTTTCGTGAAATTAAGTGACGCTTAGAACGTTCGGCATATATAGAATTATTATTAAAAATCATTTCAACTTTTTTATCCGAAGAAAAAAAATATCAATACGTAATATAATTTACAGTTTAAATTGAATTGAATTATACGCGTTATAATGATATAAGTTGAAATAAAAAAAAAAAATGTTTGTCTTAAAGGTGGATCGCGGTTTCCGGCATCGAAGCATCTCGCTGGCCTCGCGCACCAGTATCGAAGTCTCCGAGCAACCCCTTAGAGAAAGAACGACCGACGCGCCACGCAGCGGAGGGTGCTGGTCGCATTCCTTCCCCGACCGGCAAGGTAGTTGTCGGCCCTCTCGAGGGGCCCGGGTTACCGACGTTATGCATCGGCGGGCGCGCGCGACGCGGCCATCTTGGAAAAACGAGCGGGCGACGCGCGGCGACGTACGAAAAACAAAATGAAAGCGCTTGCGCCGCCGCTCCGGTATTGAGCGAGGCCCCCGGCGCCTTTTTGCATTTTCATCCCCCGCCCCCGTCCTCCACCTCGCCGGCTCACGCACGCCTCCCCTCGCCCTTCGGGCCCTCGGACCGATGCCACCCCTCGCTGCGCTCTCCCTCGACGTATATATTCCCCCACGCCAGCAGTCGCGCTCCTTCTCGCCCTCTTCCGCCTCGTCCTCTTCCGCCACCAAGCGCGACTCCGGCGTTTCTGCTTCCTTCAACCCCTCTCGCCGGTCCAGCAGCAGCGCCATGGCCGTTTGCTTTTTTGCGTTTTAACACGTTTTTAAACGAACGCAAAAATAAATACCGCGTCTTGATTGGATCAAGGTCCCGCCGTTGATCGGCTTCGCGGATTTCACGCCGGAGACGGCCGCCGACATCAATTAAATTCCTGCTTTTTCCTCCGCGGCTTTTCTTTCCACGCTTTACTTTGCGCAGCTACTGTCGACCGTTCGGATCGAATGCCGGCGTATACGAGACAGCTGTTTCATCGAAATCGATTGCCTCTCGAGAGAACGCGGAGAGAGAGTCTTGCTCGTTACAACGCGCGCGAGGGGTGACCATGCGGATCGTATCCGCGCGCGGATAGTTGCGTGGCGCCCTCTTACCCGAGGAACACGTCTAACGAGTGTGGAGCGAACCGGCGAAATTGTTGTATCGATTTAACGGTACGACAAGCTTGTTGTACATTCTGTTTGCGCCATTGACGAATTTGTGTTGTAACTGAGTTACAGCGCGTGTCTCCCCATACGTTAGCGCGATGGGAAACGAATTGCCGCCCGTATACTTATGGGGAAAATTTATACGCCTACGTTTCGTCATGGCGCTTATGCCGGGGATAATGCCGGAAGTGCGCTTTGTACGTGTAATTTCGGCGCTGCTGCTGCTGTTGCTGCTGCTGCTGCTGCTGCTGCTGCTGCTGCTGTGCAGACGTAGATATTAACATTAACGCATCGATGCCCCTTAATCAACTATATTTGTAGATAATGGGAGATATCTGACAACGCTCGCTTGAAACGAGCATGTAACAGCGATACCTTCAACCCCTTTCGACCCTCAATGTCAAATTGGAATATATTCAGATTTATGTTTTTATTTCGGCTGCAAACTCTTAAAATTCATTTTCACCGATCGGTATCGCATTTGATATCGTGAAACGCGCGTTGAAAAATATCTTTTATATACATATATATAAATACTACAATAACCGAACCACACATAAAATGACAAAAAAAAAACATCCGCTGATCAAATATCTTTCAATCGTGTGCCGTAGATAAAATAGAATTACTGTAATACGTTTCAATTGTAAACACGACTGATGCCGCGATTCTTGACGTGACTATGTGTACGATTAGAGAAAAATGAAAATATATTTTTATAATACAAGAAAATAATTAAGCATTGAACAGGATGGATTGTATGAAGTTAATTTTCGAGGAACTCGGAGAAAGAGAGAGAGAAAGAGAGACACAGAGGAAAATGACTACGAACTCAATTCTCCAACTCTGATGGTCTTTTTTATTTATTTTTTTTAAGAGAAAAAGAGAGAGAGAGAGGAAGAGCGCGTCCAAAGTCGTTTATTGCCTGCAGTCTCAAGTAGCCGACGTCCTGTCGTTTCCCTGGAGGGGCAGACGGAAGAATATGACGCGGAAGCAAGCCGCGGGAGTAATATGTGTTTTATAATGCATGGCGCGGGGGGTGAGAGGGAGGAGGGAAAAAAAGGAGGAAGATAGAGCGAGGAAATGTTTTCGCGACCCGCGCGTAGTACCCGCGGGGGCGGCAAGTCGGCAGTCTCCCTTAATAATCTCACATTCTTAAGCACGTCGACTTAATTTGCATTTTAACCGCGCGGTTGAAAAAAAAGGAATTTTCAGAGACGACGACGACGACGACAGTGACGTCGGTTTAGCCGGTTGGATCGGCGAACCTACCGCACGTCGGGAGGGCATGAATTTTTATTTCTCCTGTCACCGGATAGCGCATTCTGCCCTTTTCCTTCGCTCTCTCTTTCTCTAAAGTAGAAATGCAGATCTCCGGTGACCGGCGATCTCGGGTTGACCGGTTCTCCCGATGTCAGGAGTAATAAAAGGATTATCTGCTCTCGGCACGCTGAGCAAATACGCTGGACTTCCGACTGAGGAAGTCGATTGCGAATTTTCCTCGTCTTTTTACATGCAAATCCGATATCACACTGGAAGTGATAGTTAATCTCGTCATATCTTATCGACGTACCAGATCGTAATTGATCGAGTATCAAGATTCTATTATCGATATTTTTAAAATGTTAAAACATTCTTGCTACGAGCTTGTTTCTTTACGTCAATTATGGCAATAAATATAGAGTCGAGATATATTTTTCATTGCGATGTAAAAGACATGAAAATGTCGAATGAATGAACTTTATTTATTCAGATATATCAGCTTTATTCAAAACACTTTATTTGCATCGATTGCTTAAGAAGATTCTGACGACACTGTAAATTCCAAAGTCAGAGAATTTTTATCGCGAGAATCGAGAGAAAAAAATCATAAGATAATCCCGCAAGACATATTCAGAATGATTCTTCTTAATACTCTTTTACGAAAACTGCCGTCTTCCCTTCGAGACCTACGTTTTATCAAGGGTTGTTACCCCCACTATGTATCCATGTACGTACACTTATCCCTTTGCAAATGCGTCAGTGTTGGATCCCCACCATACTTCGACGAGCCCCACTCCGACTCCTTTCCTAGCCCTTTCGTAGGATATAGTGGTGGTGGGGTGACGCGATTAGACGCATAGGGGAGGTTAGATGAAAGTTTAGATGAAAATGCAGATGAAAGTTTAGATCACGTTCTAGGGTGCGTCAGCCCTATGGCGCGTAAGGGTTTGCCCATGCCAGGGGATCGTAACGTGTAGCTTGACCCGCGCGAGGAATATTCCTTACTTATTTTGCGACTGTACTTGTAACAACGTTCTATACTTCATTGATTTTTAAAATGTGCGTTAGATAAAGAATCAAATTTAAATGATAAAAATGCTTTGAAACCACTATCAAGAGATTTTTTTTTATAAAGACCGACAGTCGCACTCGCGCAACATTTGTAACATTTAACGTTAATGTTCAATTATGTAAAAGATGGAAAAAAGAGTATTTTTATAAAAACGAAAGATCAAGTTACATTTAGTGTTCGATTAGTCTTGAGGAAAAAGAACTAAACAAGTAGAAAAATGTGTATCGATATGACGCGAGAACTTTTAAAGCAACGAGTGAAAGCGTAAAACTGTTATTTAATAAAAATAGTTTATATCACTACCTTCTTGGCTCGAAGAGTAAGCGCCGCAGTTTTCTACATACACGCAATAGCATCGCCAATTATCCTAATAACACAGTTTAATCACGAGCAATTACTTGGATATATGCATTTCGGCGTGCTAGTGGAGCACTGTCGCGCGACGCATTAGAAATCCTTAGAGCTTAAAAGGGCAACAATGCGGCGGAACATACAGAGCCACTGTTCCTCGGAGAAACCACTCAAAGGGTTTACAAAAGCATAACCAGCTAGCAAGCCCGGCTGCAGAGAGAACGCGAATAAATGCATCGCAGTAATTATCAGGGAACGGGACAAGTGAGTAACAACGCCGCGCGTAGTTCTAACAAACTTTCGCATTTAATTATATGTCCTGTCTCTTGCGATCGCGATTGCACCGTTCGCCGGGATAAATGGTCCGTGGCTATGTAGCATTAAAAATGCCGAAGATTAAAAGCGATATTAAATGCGACTGTCATGTGCGCCGCGATCGCCGCGAACCGCGGTTTCCGCGCTTTCGATACGTATCGATCGTCGCATCCAACGATCGGCCGGCGCGTATTGTATCCGGCAATCAATTTTTCGAGATTTACCTCACGAGAGATAGTAACGCTCCCGTCGCGGCGTCGCTCTTCGGATTACTTGAAGGGAAAGGAAGGAAAGAGGAGGAGATGAGGTGAGGTGAGGTGAGGTGAAAAAAAAAAATATGCGGCCACAAAGAAAGCAGAGGCCGGTGAGAGAGAGGCTCGCGCGCGACACACGCGGCTCTCGAAATTTCGAAAAAAGCGTCTCCCTTTTCCGTGTGCATTTCGCGTCTCGCGGCTGCGCCGACGTTGCATCGCGCATTATTTAATGGACGGTTTTTCGCTTTGTTCGGCCGACTCATTAACCGCGGGGCCTCCCGATTGTACTTTGCGCCCGTTCTCCGGCTGCACCGGAGAACCGTGGCTCGTTGTTCCGGAGGGTGGGACGCGGGAGAGAGGGGAGCGAGGGGGCGTCGCCGGGGGATGAAGTGGAGTGGAAGAGAGTGGCGCGCGCGCGGGGGGACGTGCAGTCGCGTCGTTGCATAATGAACAGGACGCCGGCACCCCCAGGCCCCCGTTCTGCCTTCACCGAAACCCCCCTTGTCTCCCCGTAGGCGCCTCACTCGCGCGCCCTCATCCCCGTCCTTTCGTTCTCTCTCGCGCGGCCACCACCCCCTCCCCCACCCCCCAACTCCACCCCTCATCAACCTATTATTTCTCCGTATTACGTTACGTCGCGTTACGTTACGTGCCGCGTCGCTGTTCGAGACTCGGCGGAACGGCAAAAATGATGATACCTTCTCCTAGAAACAAGAGCGCGAGATCGCCGCGGGGACGCCCTCGGCGCCCACATGCCGTCCCCGTCCTTCGGTTTCTGGTTTCCAATCGGATAGACGCTTACGACTCGCGATCAGTCCACATCTTATGAGCTATTTAAGAAACTACTCATCTGAGACTGTTAGTAATCAGATCTGTCGCGAGGGTAACGGTGCGTGAAATAAGAAAGTTTTCATCGACACGATTTTTGAAAGAAACTGAGATCGTATAACATTTCGATTTTGAAATTAACAATATCTGTTCCCCCGCGATGAAAAAAAAATAACTAAAGATGATTTAGAAAATTCAAAGCTACTAATATTACATATGAGACTTGTCGAAACCGCGTCTTCCGAATTTGTCTCTATTTTTATGTGTAACGCGCGCGCAGAACTAATTAGCGGACGGCCGTTGTACCGCCAGGCAACGATAGAAAGTTACCTGGAAAACTCGCTAAAGCGAATCTAGACGGTCTTTTTATAGCGGCTTCTCTTTGCCTCCACCTCCTCTCTCTCTCGCTTTACCCCCCTATCCGCGCCCGTGTATCCCAATTTAGCGCTCCCTTTTCTTCGCTCTCATTGAAACGTTGGACAGACGTCCGTGGATTAATGCAACGTTTCGTGACGTCGGCCAGCGCATAGCGGGTAATACGATAGTGAAATTTTAATACCGTGGCGCATTTTTTCCCGTGGCTACGAACCTTTCCTACGTAGTACGTATCATCCGCTTTTTCAAAAAATATTTTATGCGCGGCGCGGCTCTGCCGTAATGCGGACGCGCGTAAAACAATTAAATCTCCAAGTTAAATAATCAAGGGACATCTTGAAAAGAAGGACGTCCCCGCGTATCGGGATCGCCTTCGTCGAACCGTGCCTATTCGACATTCACTCTTCGATCGCTGTTGCGTCTAACTCGACGATTTTTTTTTTTGTTCCAGAAGACGCGTACCTCTCTCCCAATGGAACCTGATTTTCTTGATAACTGTGGATTGCGGACTGACGATCTCAACAGAGAGACACACGCCGGGGCTGACGAAACATGGTCGTTTCGTCCACGGCCGTGAAACGACGTTTCCGGTTTTCGGGCGTTGTTCCGGTTGAATTTGGAAAGAGGACTGTACGATGGGGGATGGTACGCAACTTTACAACACGGACAGACACGTACAAGCATGACGGGGTGCTGCCCTCTGCAGGCTAAAATTAGAGGGTTGCTGTCCGAAGTTCTCCGCTACACGTTTGCATTTCCTATGCACTATTTCCCACGTGTAGGTGCGTACAGTCCCGCGCAAAATTCGGGCTCTGCCGCCTCCGTCGCGCCGGCCGATGCGCGTGTACAGAATTTATCAGCTTATCGCCGATTGATTTATTGCGCGCAAGAAGAGCAAAAAAATGCGCCGAATCCATGAATGAAACTGTTTTCGCCGGTCCCGCCACGCACGTTCGTGCGCGCGCGCGCGCGCGCGCATGTAACTTTTTATTCGACAATATTTTATGAAAGCGACTTGTTAACGCGTGCAATTCCCGACGAGTGTTTTCTCGACCGATCTATGCTTTTTGATATTATTTCGACGTAACTTTGTGACTGTCGTTTGAAGATTTAAACGCTAGACGACGTATAAACGTCTGATATCTATTGCAGGGGCGAGTTTTAATTTATCTGAACGCTAATTCTGTGGAGTTTATTACGTGCATTATCAATAGTGCACAAACGAAGCAGCCGAATGCGATATTCGAGGAAGATTTGCATCGGATTCGACAGATAGATCTATTCTATTTATTATTCTACTTTTTCTATTGGTCATGGTATTAGCACTGCCGTTAATTAAAACAATACACTGCTAAATATGTAAGGATCGCGTTTAAACCGATTTCTCAAGTTAAATAACATTTTGTTTTTAACTTTCATGTGTGTTGAAATTTATTATTTTACCGCAAAGTTTCAAAGTGAATAACATTCGTGTTAACGGTATGCACTTAGTAAATAATAAATAAAATTCTAGTCAAATTTAATATCACGTAACTTTCTTAAGTTGTCTCACTTTTTCTAGTTAAATTAATGACATATGTCGAGTGGGGGGGGGGGGGCAATGACAACCTATAACAACGATGAATGACTCAAATTAGGTGTAATTCATCATTACGAATTTAATAGTGTATCGAGAGATTGAACGTAAGATAGAATTATCGGATCGATCAGGATATTTCTGTTTGCCTTCAATGTGTCCAAGCGTTCGCAGACAGTTGGCTTGAACTTTGCGTTAATTATTTAAGACACTTAATGACGACATCGCCACTTTTTTGAGATGACGACGGAGCAATCTCGGAAAAGCAATATCGCAATCATTAGCGAGAGGATTTTCGCGGAGGACTGTACGCACGTACCCTCTCCAGAGGCATTAGACGCAGTGTATCGGCGGCCGTGCTCGTGCGCGAGTATTAGACACCATGCCCGCAGCTCATTTGCCAACTCCGGCAAATTTACCAAATTTAAATGCAAAATCGGCCGGTGCTCCGCCGGTTCGATGGAGGTGCGAGCGAGACGGTGCGCGGGGTGGCGCGCGGGCGAGACGAGGAAAGGGGAAAGGTGAACACGAGAATACGAGAGACAGAAAGATAGATATAGGAACGAAGAGCATGAGTGAGCGAGAAAGGGGTGTGCGGCGGAAGCGGGGATACAGGGAGGAAGCGCACGGAAGAGACGAAGAGGGAAACGAAAAGCTCGAGCGAGAACGGACTACATAGATAGATAGAGGCACGATAGTGGAGAGCCGGAGAACGAGAGAGGGTGGACGGGAAAGAGGGACGGAGACAGAGACCGTGGTAGGAAACTCAAATGGTCGCAATGGTGCGGTATAGTAGTCAGGCTGGTTGTCAGGCGCAGCATGCGATTGGTTCGCCGACCGTGTGTTACCTCTGTCTCTCTCGCTTTCTCTCTTCGCTTTACGTGTCTATTCCGCTATTCGTCCGTCTTTCTTTCACTGCATCGTACTCGCCGCACCGACCTTTCTCTCGTTTCCACCCGCGTGTACCCTGCGCTTCGAGGGTTGCCGCCGCAGTTCTCGAGACGAGGGAATCTGACATCTTCGACAGTCCGACGAAGAAAAGTTTCGCGAGGGAGATGGGCGTCCAGAGAGAGAGAGAGAGAGAGAGAGAGAGAGAGAGAGAGAGAGAGAGAGAGAGAGAGAGAGAGAGAGAGAGAGAGAGAGAGAGCGGACGCAGAACTAGAGAACGCGATTGTCGTAAAAGAGAATTTGCTTCCTTTTTTTTTAATTTAGTAAGTTCAACATTAGAAATACCGATGTTTCTCGCTCACTAAAAGGATCGAACGAATAAATTACTATGAAAAGAATTTGATTAAAAATCAAATATTTCATCAGCATAAAAATCATAATTATTGAAAAGTAAAAAAAAACTTGAGAATTCTATCTTTTATATAGGCTACATAATATCAATTTAAAAAAACGGAAAAGTTCAATAATAATCATTCACTATTTCTAATCTCGAGTAGTTGGACGCTAACATTTGTTTCGTCACGCCGCGACAATTCGCGTTGCAATAAAATGACTACGGAAACCATATGTTTATCGCGTGTCCTCTTCATCGAAATATTAAATGAATGCGATAGATATTAATTCGATGACTGCGGGATCAATGAATACTTTTCGCCTTTTGAATCTTTCCACTCTAATAAATTAATTGGAGCTGTTTTGACGCAGCGTGGGAGGGATAATGTGTGGCACCGCGGTATTTTTCAATGATGAGATTAATAATTATCATCGATTATTTAAAAACAGCTGTGAAAGCGTACGAGTAGCTTTATCTTTTTAGTGACCTCGTAATGAATATTAATTTTCCGAATTAACGAAAAATACATCTGTATCACATTCATTTTACTGCACCGGGCAATTACCGGGATTTATCCTATACATTTCAGCCCAAGTATTTCTTTTTAGCCATTGTCGGAGTAAAAGTAGAAAAACTGTATATATATCTGACATGCAGTTTCTGGCCAAGTGCATAGGTATGGGAGGGGTGTCTATATATGTACATAAATAAGCGTCGTTGGTCGGCATTCGATCGCAGATTGAGCGCAGCAAGCGGCATTAATTCCGAGGAGAAGAAGATACGTTACCGGACGCGTCCGATTTCGGGGCAGGATCTAAATCCCCGGCGGAGAAAATCGGCCCGCACTAAAATCGTCAATCAATGTCTCACGCTCTTGCCGCGCCCCGGCCGCGTTCAACCCTTCGCGCCCGCCGCCTACCTATCCACCCAGCCACCCACCCCTCCGCCCTCCCCCCGGAGGTAGCGTCGATCGCTCGTCGTCGCTGGGGCACACACAGCCAAAGGGTTGCCAATTATTATTCGCGGTACACTTCGCACCGTTTTGTTGTTCATCGGCAGCGCCGTTTATTATTCATCGTTCATCATATTGCGGTGCCCGTTACAACGCGCAGTTACAACACGACGACGGGCAGAATACGCCGGGCCCGGCGTTGTTTCGCATAGCGTTACACCGTTACGCCGACGTTACGAATGGCACAGAGGGCGAAAGCGCGTGCTCGCTTACTCGTGCTCTTGTACTCGCACGCTCGCCGTTGCTCTCCCGCGTGTGTACACGCGCGTGTGCGCGTGTCGGTACACCGCGTGTACGCTCGTCAAAATACAAAGTGAACACGAGTCCGCCATGGGGACGTTTATTGTGCACTCGTACGTTGTTTTATCGGCGTTACATTACGCGATAGTTTTCAGTACTCGTCCCCCTCCCGCGCTTCTTTTAATAATGCGCATTACGATAATATCCCTTTGTGGTTGGAGCTCGGCGGGTGGGTGGGCGACCGGGCGGCGAAGCGAATGCCCCACACCGCAGTTTTGATATTTATATACGTTCGACGTCGGGCTTGCGAGACGCGAGCGGATGTAAAATTCGACAACCATCGCTCACCATACTTACTCGGCGATAATTACTTAGTAATTAAGCCTGACGTCCGATGGCTATCGGATGCCGGGCTCTGACACAGGAACGCAACTTAATTCGCGCCTCTACTGCCGAAGATATCTACGCGATATCGCATTTATTATATTTCGATTACGTGCGTCACTAAACAGAGAAGTTAATTATAAATCGGCAGATCGGCTCGCATTTACGCGCGCGTGAATTTTAATTAAAACGAAGAAGCACAAATATTTGCGGAATCTACCCCCTATTTTTTCTCACGCGCGCCCCCCTGTGTGCGCGCGCGCGCGCGCGCGAGACGACGTTCCCACATACTAATTTTAACAAGATTCAGACTGTCATGCGAACAAATTTCAACAAATGTCGGCGCTCGCATTGTTTGTTTTCTGCGCGAAATATTTTTGATATGTTAATTCCGCCGCTGCACTGCGTAATGTCGAAATCATACCTACATCTACACTATTCATACGCTGTGCACTATGCGAAATTTATGTGTAATCGATTTCAAGCGCTCTGACTTGTTTCGTATAGGAAATTAGTAAACCACCGTTCACGGTCAGTGAAACAAAGATACGGTACGATGAAAAAGTGCAACAAGTATCTAAAACAGAATATACGTAACGCGATATGCATAAATTGTTATTTTAAACATTTTGCATACGTTTGCCGAGTATCGCTCATTGCTCGTGTATATTTACGCGTACATTTCTATTATAATTTTCACCACGCTATTTAAAATAATAATCATACTTATGTACTCTATAAAATTTTGGGCCGCGGCAATAAATTTTGCGTTGCACAATTTCAAGGAATGTTACACTTACGACTAACATCGTCCACGCGTTACCTTAACTTGTAATTATATGCGCTCGTAAATGCAAAGTGCGAGTGTTATAAGGACTCGTAATTCAAGGAATGCATGACGCTCGAATTTAGAGCCAGTCCCGCCCAGTAAATTTCGGAGCGCGCGGAATAATGAGGACGAATGTCGCCGGCATAACTGAAAAGAGAACAAAATCTTGGACGACCAAACTTTGATATTAATAGAGGAAATCCGGAATGCGTCCGACACTGAGAATATATCTCCGAATCCCTCTCTTCCCCCCCCCTCTCTCTCTCTCTCTCTCTCTCTCTCTCTCTCTCTCGTTCCAGTGGTGTAATTTTAAATTGCCGCGAAATTTATGGAAACCCACTTCCACACGCTCCTCTCGTTCTCTCTTTCGTCCTGTGATTATTCTAAGTTCATAAAATAACGCAAACAACGCAAAACTTTCGCTTTTCAGGATGTCGTTCGCGAAGTGCACCGTGTGAAAAGCGTATTTGAAAATTTCAGATATTATGGAACACTACACGATATGGAATACTGCTTTGTACTCGGAGGCGCACCACTAGAGAGTGGTTTTCGCAATTTTGTGCGTAAAATTTTTAAACAACACATCATTGAGTATACTGCGATACGATTTGAATTATTCTTTCTTCCTCTCCTTCTTTTTCCCCGTGTATTATTAATTCTGACAAGATAGCTATAATTATTCTCTCATGTAAATCACAGAAAATTACATCTTGCACATTCTAAATGAATTCGTCTTTACCCTCCTGATTTTTCCACATCAGCGTGGGCGACTTTAAAAAATGTCTCGGGGTGTATTTGCCAAACAAAGTAATTTAACACGAATTAACATAAATCACTCAAGTTTCGTTCATGGCTGTTCACTCGCTCGCGCGTTCGTCCGTTCCACTCGACAGTTCGCCATCCCTCAACCAACCCCCGACCAGCCGCCACCCATCAGTGTTACCCTCATCCGATTGGAGGCAACGGCCGATTACAACGTCCCGGCAGAAATTTTCAATTTTCGAACTTTTCAGCCACGGGCTCTCGTACTTGTCCGAATAATTTCCAATCGACTGATTCCTTCCGCAATATCTTCGTCTTCCGTTTCACGTCAACATCGATGAGTTTACAATTTTTTGACGTTGGACTGCGACACGTTGTAAACACTCAATTTGCCAACTGTCAGTGAAGATCAAGCGTAATAGGTCGAGGAATGAGGCAAGAGAATTTATATGCTTAAATTATTCTCTGTATATTATGCAGAATGTGTAATAATTCATAAAATGTATGTTAATAAACCATCAAATATTCGACTTTCTTAACGTAAAGGTTAAAGTATGACGTTATATCTTGTTATTTTTCCCATCGATTTCTACTTTATCTTTAATTTTTTTAATTATACTAATTTTTTTTAAATGTTTGTTTTCTCGCAAGAATACAAAGAATATCTGTATATGTATAAAGAATGGTTTTGCTAAAGTCTTTAAACATTTAGTTACATACAAATCTGGGAAGAATGTTTCTGGGCCATCAAAATAATTGCGTCGGACACTCAAATTGATTGCTGAAATGTCAAAACCTTTTGCAGTCTTGTTCATCATGTTTAAAGCATTCTACAAAATTATATTGATGATTCAACAAAATCATTTTCACAAATCCATATTTAGCTAAATTTTTAGATACTTCAGTATCTAAAAATTTGTTACAAATATTTTATAAGAAAAATAATTATAAATATCTATAGATTATTGTAAATATTTTATAGAAAATTTTGTATAAAAAGCCTTGCTGACGCAGAAACGTGAAGGAGTGAGAAAAATGAGAAAAAGGGTACTAAAGATTCGGGGCTGGCGAGGGTGCTCACTATTTATTTTTCTACCCGCGCTCACATCTCCGGGGAAGGCGCGGGCATGCGGGCGTCATTAACGCCAACCTTAACCGTTCCCCGCATGCATCTCACGCTCTCTTCGGGCTTTATTAACCATTTGCGGCGAGCTGACCTCTCGCTATCCAATAACTACGCGGCCAGCAAGTCGTTCCTTTTTATTGTCTCGGATAAGACCAGGTGTAGCACCTTCATTCGCAATGATGCGCGCGTACGCTCGATCGAGTTTACGACACCCAAGATGCACTTTGCCCGCGATCTCGATACCGCGGTAAATGCTACCTCACGACCGTTCGAAGAATTTTATTCGCAATTTTCGCCATGATACGAGAATATAACATCAGCTTATTGAGCTAGGGACCATTGTGATACTCGTCTCTTTTGTACGCGCGTTATTTCATGCCTTAAAAACGCAAAAAAACTAGAGCGATTATCTTCGTAACGGTTAGATTCTAGATCTCAAAGACGGTTGGGAGCTTCCGTAGAGATAATCTTGTTTTCAGGACCGGTTGGGAGAAGAGCGGTCGCCTCTTTAACGAAACAAGTTTTTCTCTCGTGGACCCCCCGTGTGAGAGAGATTCACGCGAATATAGTTCGAGATGAATTATATTCTTTCTCGTATTCAAATGACGCAGCATCATTCTAGTAATGTAGAACTTGCGAGATTACTAATGCACGTGAAACGCAAATTAAATTCTTCCATACAATTTGATCGAAAACTGTGACGAATGAGAAATGTTCGAACGAATTATTATAAATTACATTTTCGAAACGGTATCTTTATGATGCGTATATTATTAAATATTCCGTTTTTCAGATTGAATTTAAGCGTATTTAAGTTAACATATGCCTCTCGTAATACATGAACGCGAATAGAGATAAAGAATCCAGTGTGCTCGTCAATCGATCAAATGAGATTAAAGTCGGATGAATGCGATACGTCGTTAATGTCTTCGTCTATTTTACGAGAAACATAACGTCCTCAACAATTTCAAGCTACCGTTAGAGGAGGTCTTTCCTTTTGGTATAAACGAGCAACCGTCTATCGCGGAACGAGTTTTAAAATCGTGGACCACCGCGGACTCGTTTCTCCACAAAGAAACGCAAGGGATGTCGCATCTCGCTTAGGGAAAGAACTCGTTTTCTCGCGAGAACGCGGCGCTGGACCGCGAGGGATGCCGCATTTCGCGGGGATGCCTTATAATGGCAGTTCAGTTAGCCCCCCAGTGGACGTACGGGCGATCCCCGTTTTTTGGAAGGAACCAGACCAACCGGTGCGGACCCCACCTGGTTCCGGAGGACCCCCAGCCGTTATTCAGGTTTTCACGCCTGTCCACGTAGTGGACCAAGTGCCTTTGATATTCAGATCCGGCGGCGATTCACGCGATCGCAAGGATCGCGAATCACCTTTGGCGCTTTTGAGCCCTCAGTGTCGTCGCGGTCGCGCTGTCAAAGAGACGAAACACGGAGAGTTTTGTTCGTTAAAAAAGAGTGTCGCGGACTCTATCTACGGACATTCGGCGGACAAAGAGTTCTCCTGATCAAATGTGATGATGAACGGAAGATAGACGTCACGTGTGTCACAATCTTCCGTTCCGATTTACGTTTCTCGAGGTAAGTGCGAACGTCTATGCGATGGTGTTACATTGGAGTTTTATTTGACGTAAGATTAGATTGGATTCGTGGTATAATAAAAGAAATTAGAACTGTAAACTTTCATCTGTTAATTATTAGTATCTTGTCTGATAATTATTTTCCATCAAAATATATTATTATAATTAGTCGTGAAAAAAAATTTACGGGTAAACGAATGTTTTGTTGACTGTTTTTGATTCGAATTTATTATATAATTCCTTGTATATTTGTTTTACGCTTATAGTCATTTGATAATTAAAATGCTGTACGTATATTTGCACGGTAAATACATATATATTTTTAGAAGTTTTTACTTTTTGATTAGCTATATTTAATTTATTACACTCTAGATGTAAAATTGAACAGCATATCTCAATCACAATATACAATTACTTTTGATAAAAGAATTATTTGTATATTGCCGTTGAAATTACTTGATAGTATTTTCCGTTTTCTTTAATTGGATTTGATCCCGATATCTCTTGAATTGACACGTTCTTAAAGCAAAAAAGATGGAAATAGCAGTACACGAGTAAAATGCTTAAAAAGAAAGGAAGATCGGCGTGCTAATAAATCGGTAAATCGCGAGTTAATTCCGTTACGTCGGGGTGATTCTGAGCGATTCGTTCGAATAAAAAAGGAGCAGGCTCGCGCGCAGGCCAGATGCAGGAAAAAGGAAGAAAAGTGGATGCTGCCGGGACGCCGGCGAGAGCGGCTTTAAAGTGATCTCGACGAGTGAGAAAAAAAGAACGCGTTGCGGGATGATGGAACGGCGAAATAAAAAAGAGAAAAGATCGAAGAATTCGATAAACCTCGAAGCAGCCTAAAGAGCTTAAATTCGGACGCTGCATCACTCGCGTCGTGTACTTTCTTTATTTTTCTGATATTTATTGTTATACGCTCCCAATGTAGAAATCCATCGATGTTTGTATTGCACCACGCGGATAGATATTTTAACATATGTAAATCATCCAGATGGGAATATCTCTGAAAAATCAAATCTCTCTCTCTCTCTGTGGCATACATAAAAAGATAGCGGCTGCCCCGAATTTGTTTACAAATTAGCTCCATCCACGGATATAAATATATCGTGGAAAAAATGAATCTCCACCCTTGTCCACTTTGCGCGAATTGCGGTGAAACTGTGTTTTATTTTTCTATTTTTTTTTATTTTTATTTTTTTTTAAAGAGCGTTACTAATCCCGAAACTGCTGATCTGACGATCAAACAGTATCGGCTGCTGATGCTCGCACGGCGCATTTTGAAAATGTAAAAGCAAACTCAAAGCCGGCGCACTACGGCGCGAATTGCAACTAAACTAAACCGCGTTTCGTCCACCTCCCCGATTCACCCCTCCCCCTTCGCCGCCGATTCTCTCTATTGAGCCTTCATCTTTCTCCTTGTCGCTCTCTCTTTCTCTCTCTCTCTCTCCCGTTTCCGCAAACCTGCGTACACCGTGCTCTCTCTCCACTACAGACTTTCCCGCGGGAGAGCGGTTAAAACAAATGAGCGGCCAGTGCCGGCCTTAAATTAGCGCCGGCAGGGGTGGTTTTCACTTCTACCCTTAAATTAGGACTAAGCCTCGTTCCTCCAAGTTTCACGGTTTTGATCGGATGAGTTACCGCCGTTGAAAGTTACAGCGACGGGGATTAACGTCCGCCTTCCTCGTGCCGAGGAATACCGAGCTGTTGCGCCGCGTCGGTGAACACTCGCAAAAAAAAAAATATGAATCTATCCTTGCGCGGTAAGTTTAATGTCATTCTACGCACAGTATGGCAAGGTTTCTCGCAGATTGTGGGATAACGCAAATGCCTCGAGAAAAAGCGGAAACGATATCGAATAAAATCACGACTATCGAATTTAACGATTTTATTCAGGAAAAAAAGCAATACGAGTAGTAGAAACGAACGAGTAAATAAGACGATAAGCTGTACGAATGATAGAAAAAGACAAGAAAAATAAAATTTCTCTTGCAGGATTTATAAAAGTTTATTTCTACATTTATAACACTCGTATTTTTAATATCGCGAAATTTTATGAACCGTAAATTTAATGTAAATAAAAATGTAGAAAAATCAGTAGTACACGCAAGAAGAGCCAGAATAGGAAAGATTCGTTTCGCGAACGAACGAACGTGTCCATATCCTGAGAAATTCTGTCACTCTGCAATTCGCCGCTGTACGCCCGATTTCGCGCGGTCGCGGATCTAATTGGCTAACCTCCTCTTTCCCATTCCGCGCTGAAACGTGGCATGCCATATCCGTGGAGGAAAGTTACCCCCTCTGACATCGAGACCAATCAACGGCGCGGTACGAACGAACGGAGACAGGAAGTCGGAAAAAGAGCGAGGGAAAGTTAGGCGAGTCAAAGTGGGTGGTGGCGACGGCGGGTGCTGAAATCAGTCGCAGAACCGCGCCTGGAATGGAATCGCGTTTAATCCAATAGCGGTCCTTAATAATCGAATAAAGCTAGGTCCGAGAAATCGCGTCTAAGCAGACTCCGGGATGGGTTACCCATCCCGGCGAGGAGGAGGAGGGGGCGGCGATGGGTGGCTTGACGAAGGTGGGTGGTCGATGCGAGAGAAGGTGGCGGTGGCATAGGAAATTCAGCCACCCTCTCCCCCTTTTCCAGGAGCTCCCTTGGTGTACGTCGCGCGGCTCGGTCGCGGCCATGTTGCCAGAATTGCCACCACCTACCCCCTTTCTCCCTCTTAATATCCCACCGCCTAGTCATCTAGTCCTGCCGGGTCCGCTATGTAAATGTGAACCAACCCGACCCTCCCTCCTCGTCGACCCCCCATATACCTCGCCCCTCTTCTATCCCTTCGGCTCACCGGGCTCGCCGCCACCCCCCGCGAACTGCCTCCAACTAGCAGCCCCTAAATCTAAGTCCGCCGGAGCGGTACACTCTGAGTAGAAAACGCTATGTTCGGTCTGTGGGTTCGTTCTTGATTGCAGAGAGGAAGAATGCTCCTTGATGTTTACCTTTTCCATGAGGGAACTTTTAAAAAGAGAAAGTTATTTTTTTTATTTACGTACAGGAAATTGTCCCGAGACAAAGTAAACATTCAGAAAAGGTTGTAAAATCATCAAAAAGATACTTAAAGGTATTGAGAATTTTTAAGATATGCTTTTTCAATATTTTCTCTCGCGACTTTTACCTCGCGTAACGAAATCGAAAGCGAGAGTGATAAAAAGTATTTCATTTAAATGCCGCGACAAACGCGCCGCTTACCATGATTCTTACGGATTACTCAAAAAATGTAAAGATTCCAGGTGGTTCTATAAATCGCGGATAATTAGTATTAAATCGAGGATTATTTAAGCAAGGGAGCTTCGTACAGCAGAGTAATGAAAGCATTACGTAACTCCGGCTCCTCGTATTTGCCTTCAGGCGGTGTCCGCTGAAATTCATCGCGAGAAACGACCTCACGTGCTCTCGCCGGATAATAGAAGAACTCCTTCCGCCGCGGCCTTAATTAATTGCTTTAAAATATCTCGTTTGACTTTTCCCAAGACTCTGCCGTATCTCCCGGTGTACGGTATATACGTACGTGTACCCCTATCGTCACCGTACGTAATCACCGTTCGTTTCTCATCCGGCGCTCTCTTGCCGTAATTTTGTCGGGAAGGGTTGAGTCATTACGCCCAAAGAACTAACAGGAATTCCCAGATTGCTGCGAGGTTGTGCTGCAAACCCCTAACCCTCCTCGTCCTCTTTCTCCTCCTCATCCTCATTCTCCTTCTCCTCCTCCTCCTCCTCCTCTTATTCTCCCGTTCTGGCAGTCCTGTTGGCTATCCTACCGGTATATACCACGGTCTACGGTGTACGGAAGGGCGCCATTACCCCACGGACAGCAAGTTCTAAGCGCGCTAAATAATGGCCGCTAGAAATTCAACGGGGGGTCGAAATGCCCGTATGGCGTTGCGAATACTATCACAGCTACCGTGCTCCTAAACATACGCGCGGGTTTGTGTATACATGTACGTGCGAATCCTCGCCGTTAGTGTCCACCCTCGAGCCGTCTACGTGGGAGTGAGTATTAATTTAGGCACGTAGTCCTTTCCCCGGCGAGCTAAGAAAAATGCCTGCACGTTGGGGAGCTGGCCCGTTAGAATTTAATCTCACGTCATAGGAGGGACGGCGGCGTCGTGCTCATCGACGCGTGCGTGTAGATGCGGCCAAACGTGTGGTGGTACGCGCGGCGGTGATGGTCGACGAAGGTTGGAAGAGCCGGAGAACACGATGGAAGGGAAAGGGGGACGTAAGAAAAATGCGCGGGGGAGTAGGAAAGACCGAGGAGGTGGACGGACGTTTGGGATGGGGAGAACTCTCATAGGGAGGGTGGAACGGAGTAGCGGGGGAAACGTTTCAAAATCGCTTATATCCTGTTCATCGTAACACTCTCGAGTAAAGGCACGTAGATGTAAAGAGAGAGAAAGAGAGATGGAAGATGGTGAGAGAAGGGAAGGGGCGATAGAAGAGCGTGAAGCGGATAGTAATGAGAACGCTGGACCTGAATAATGATTATAAACATATATATATATATATATATATATATATAACATTGTATATACATGTGTATTAAAAAATATACATGTATATACTTATGTATACATGTATGTATGCATCTATTGTATGTATATATATCACGAGAGCAAAGTTGTAAAGTTAACGGGTTGTCACGTACGCTCGTCGATTCTCTTCCGGTTTTTTGAACATTGCATCACTACATATAACTTTACTGTCCGTTACGAACGTGCCAGAGGTAACAAAGTGGCGATATCATTCGAACTATTGCACAAATGTTGCTAAATTTTTATAATTATATAAACTATAAAGAAAGAAAAACTAATACAAGGAATTAATAAATACCATTTAAATTCGCGTTTTCGCGGTCTGCTGTTTGAAATGTTATTTAATACCAATGTTTACATGATTGATAAACTAATTTCCATAGAAGTATAATTACTATCAGCAATATTAATAACGTGGCGACAGGTGATTTGATGAAGACATTTAAGTATGCTTCATTTTTGCAAAATTAATCAAAATCCGTATTAAACATGATAATTGGTGGTAGATAGATTATCTGTTCAAACTCGATCGATATTCATCGAATGAGAGAATGGCGATCAAGTTTGAAAACGTAACGAAAAAGGCGGCGAAAAAGTTGCGCGGAAGAAAGGGTAAAAGAAAGTGCAAGGGGAGGAAATTCGTCGAGGTGAGCGCCGAGAAAGTTACGGCGAACGCGCATTGTCCATGCGGTCTTCGGGCGTTACACAAACACAATGAGACTAGGTTGAGCGTGGATTTAAGCGACTTGCGTGTTGGTTAGCTGGTTGTGAATCCGGGAGGACCGTCGGCGAGAAGAGAAAAGGGGGTAGGCGGTGGGGTGGCGGAGATGGGTAGGACGACGGGCGACCCGGGGGGTAGCGGCGGCGGTGGATGGCGGTGGCGGTGGTCGGGGGTTGTCCCTTGCTAAGCCAGCGTTAAGGGTGGCTAGAGTAGGTACGTAGAGCTTACGGGACGTACCGCAGGGATGAGAGAACGCAGGCAAGTGAGACGGAAGGGAACGGAGAGAGCGAGAGAGTGACAATGTGGATTGGTGTGCGTGTTTGCAAGGGCCGAGAAGCGCGCGTGAGGGAGGAAGAGAGATTGAGCCGAAATGAGTCGAGCGAGTGAACGAGCGAGCGAGCGAGAAAGAGACAGAGATAGAGAGAGAAGGAGAGAGAGAGAGACAGAGAGAGGGTGATAAAAGCGAGAAAGAGCGAGTAGATCCGCCGTAGGAAGAGAAGGCGGTGGTGGAGAATGTAGAGAACGAAGAGGAGAGCGCGGGTAAGCACAGAGTCCGTAGGTTGGCAGTCTTACAGATCAATAAAGCTAACCACCCTCCCCCTCCCCCTTTTCCGAGGCCCACCCCCCTTCGAACCACCCACCTGACCACCTTCCGCCATCTCCTCGTTCGCCACCTCCTCCACCTCCTCCTCCCTCGGGCTGCCTCAAGAACAAACCCCAATATGTCTGACAACAATGCCCACCCGATGGATTAGACGCTTCCGTTGGATACATATATAAACGCGTGCACGTGTACATACATACGCGGAGATATGTGCGTGTACACGTGTGTGTACGTTTACCTCCTCGGTGTTTCGTTGCGACGGAGTCACTTATATAGACGACATTGTGGTAGCACGCGCACACATGCGAATTCTTTCTTGCCGCGACTCTTTTTTCTTCTCTTTCTCACACTGTCTTTCTTCATAGTTCATCGAGGGTGTCCGTGATCTATTAAATTCTCCGAACGAGATGAATATTCATGCGCGATCACCGGTAACGCGGCAAGCCTTTGCTTTCATCATCGTTAATTGACACTGATTCCTTGACGTCCCTTATCGTGTACGATGCGCGTGCGATGCCCGCTGGAAATTAGATTTAAAACGATCTGACCATAACGACGTTGTGGTCATCTTTTTTTTTATCCAGGTGATTGCTAGATGACGCACCCCTATGCGATTATTCTCCGGAATCTCGATTGCCAGGTTCGATCCCGGCGGCGACCATAAAGCGCTCGTAAAAGAATTATTTTGCAGTAAAGTACATCTAGAAATGCTGTTTATTGCAATCTATGGTGAGGTAACTTTTTAATGTAACAGTATATCATTCAGATTACTTACTAAAATGAAACGAAGGACGTTGTTTCATAAAAAATATAAATCATTATTTTATTTGTTAAGAAAATTGTCTTAAAGAAAGCAATCATTAGAATAGTTCCATCGTTACGTTACGAGATAGCAAAAGTTGGAAAAATCTTAATGCCGAGTACTTGAACTGACCGCGTCTTTCCGTAAAAAGAAGTACGCGCCGCGTGTCTGCTGAAAGGTACATTCAAACAGGTGTACGACGCTCGACTTCCGGCAAAAAAGCTCTCCACGAGCTTCCTGAGAAAACAAGCGAGTCGCGCGTAGGACGCGTGCTTCCGTAATACATAAAACGTATTTGCATTCATCTCACGACTCTTTATTCGACGCTTCTTACACCAAGACAAGGCGCATAGCGTCGGACGAGTTTTTTTTCAGCCCAAGGAAAGAGATTAGTTCGTTCCACGTAAAGAACCCTGCTGCCGCTAAGGGGAGAGAAAGGAGGTCTGGCTGGCCAAAGGAATCCCACTTTCCCACGTGTCGGGGGGATGGGTAATTGCACGTACAATTTTTTTTCCTCCCGGCTTTCCTTCGTTCGGAATTTTTCTCGGTTTTCTCTCGACGCGCTCCGCATCCCTCTCGTAACTTCGCATATATACGCGACCACCGTCATCTCGGGACACACGTGGAACACCGCGCGTATTCGTGCCCGTGGGACAATGTACATGAATAAACGCGTGTGTGTATGTGTGGCGCGGCGTGATGGTGGGAGCCAAAGTTCACGGACTGAGATCACCAACGTGTACGCATACGTACGCGACGGCGACCCCTTTCAGAATATTTTCTCGGTTCTTTCTTGCGGACCCTCACCCTAAGCAGGACAACGTAGGGGGGTAGCTTGAGGTCCTGGTAAGACCCCCCACCAGCGATGCTCCTTATTGATCGTCCTCCGACCCACCTCCCCAAGAGGAGCCACCACACACCATGCTTGTGTGTGCTTTCTCCTTCTCCTTTATCCTCGCTTAGGTCCACCCCCGCGGGCACCCTCCCGCCTTTGTAGAACCCACCTACCAAAAACCACCCTATCTCCTGTCTCTCTTCTAACCTCGACAGGCATCAGCCCGATCTCTCCCTCCCACCTTACCCGATAGTAACCCCCGGAACACAAAGAGCCAGCGTGATCCCCAGCGTCTGGGCACCACTACGGATAGTCCGGAAGCATAGTTGGACATCAGCTCCGACGACGCCAATTTACCGGCAATTTCGTTCCCGGGGAAAATTGATTGCGGTCTACAGAAATTCATAATTAGTTGGACGGGGCTGTCTGACATTCAAGCGCGGGAGCGTTCTCCAAACAGGAACTTAAGTATGATTAAACGTCGAGGTGGACGACATTTCTCCGTATTCCTCCCCCACACAGAGGAGGGAGCGCAATTGCGGAAGGAGCGTGACAAAACGTCGCCATGCAAAATCCTTCCTTTTAAACACAGCTTTTGTTAAATAAGAGTCATGACGATGCAGTCTTTGATGTATATAGTATAAGTCAAATTAATAGTGTCATTCGGCAAAAGTTTAGATAATGGCTTTTTCTTTCTTTTGCATGCTAAAACTTTTTGTAAGAAGCGTAGAATACTATTTTCACGTAACCACAAATCGCGCGATAATAAAAGCTTCGTGCCGTAATGTCTTTGTAATATCTTTGTAATTCTTTTGTCGGCTAACGTATAAAAGGAGAAATCGAGGAATTTCAGAGGAGGAAGCGATCTCAATGAAAGTATTATAGAAGGTGCATCGGGAAAGGCGGTAAAGTCGAACAGGTGCCGAGCACGTGGCCGATCGATGGCCAGGCAACGTGGTTTGCCTCCTTTTTTTCCAAGCGGGGCTTTTCCCGAAGAACCGCGCGGAGCCGTTTTTCATTCATATTTCCATGGTCGTGACCCGTTCATCGAAGGCTGCAACGCCGCGTTGCAGGAATCGATTTCGAATGGCGCATCACGCGCGGCCCTTCCTCCGCCTCTTTTCCCGCCACGGGTGTTCCCCTAGGTCGGGGTTACATTTATGTACTGACGCGTCGTATATTTATGTACTTTTTTTCGCCGCCATGCTACATTTTATCAAAACGTTCCGCTACGTGATCAAAGCGCAACCAAGAAGAATGCATTTTAAATCGGCACGCAACTGGCGAGACCGCCGCTCTCTCTCTCTCTCTCTCTCTCTCTCTCTCTTTACTAATTACTTCTCCACACAAAGTTTAATTAATAAGAAGTTGCATCACTTAATTTTATTCCTACGCTATTTTCCTATGCGATAGCTAACTTCTATCTTGTGTACTATACCGAGTTAGATGGCTAAGTTGTTTCTTTACTCTCTGGAGAACGTGAGTTCGAGGTAGATATAGATATTCAATAGAAGGACAGGATAATTTGCGATGAGAGGGGTAAACGCGCGCGCACAGAGCGGATAGTTTGAGTTTTGTAATTGGATATATTTTTATAGCTGAATGAGTTACCGAACAAATTATTCCCTATGCTGGACCGGTCGGAGGTCGGCGTTGCATTTACATCGCGTTGTTTTCCTCCTTTTCTTCCAACATTTTACAGTCCGTCCACTCGAGGGACAATAAAAATTGCACAACTCGACGATATCACTCTGCACGATATAACGTAGGAATTTTGTCCAATGAAATTGCTCCGAATGAAAGAGGCATTAAACAATATGTATAATGAAAATGTTTAGGCAGAGGGGGAGAGAGAGAGAGAGAGTGAAAGGGGAAGAGAAAGAGAGAGAAAGATAGAGCAGCTGTGATTGTTGCGCGATTGCCGGCGTAACATTAACGAAAGGCAAATGTTAACGTTATACATATAATGTTTTTAAGCGAACGGGATAAATTGTTACAATCGCGATAACGATGTTGTCTATTATTTAAAAGCGCTCGATTTGTTATGGCACTGAGAACCGGATCCGAGAACGAAATAATCAATGGACGACCACATGTTGCGCCGGGAATTTCTTTTCTCTGTAAACAATTCTTGCGATTGGATACTCCGAATAATCAAATTAACCAGTATAAATATATAAAAATATTGGCTACCGCAA
Source organism: Solenopsis invicta (assembly GCF_016802725.1). Lineage (NCBI taxonomy): Eukaryota > Metazoa > Arthropoda > Insecta > Hymenoptera > Formicidae > Solenopsis > Solenopsis invicta. Next base: position 3,243,274 of record NC_052667.1, read on the forward strand.
TATTGAAATACTCGAAGAAATAAATTACAAATATAGAATTTTCCTCAATTCGTTACGTTTTTATTATGTAAATGTTGAAGCGTGTAGAGATGAGATTGGAAGGATTGACGTTAAAGCAAGAAAAGATGAGAAGAATAAATATTAGGGAAAGAAACGAGGGGAGAGGTTGCTTTGAAAGGGCACGATACAGCACACATCAACGATCACCGGGTGCGGTGCATTCTCAATTGCCAAGTTGGACCCAATGATCTACGAGGAGCAATTTGGGGATGACGGTGGGCGCCGTGTAGCCGTGGCAGCTCCAGTCTATCGGAGATATCCGATCAGCGCAACAGCTGATGGCTCGCGTATCTATCGACCCATCGACTGCCATCGATATTGTAATAGTTTGCTAATAGTCCGACGATTGTTCGACCATTGACGCGACCTGTAAGCGGACACTGAGCTCGTCTCCATCAGCCGACCGACGCGGCCGGCGCGGCCGGCGCGAGCAAGGATGAGAGCGAAGCGATGAGACAGAACGAGAGGCAGAGGAAGAGAGAAAGGGTGAGAGAGGGAGAGTGGAAGAACGATCGAATGCCCGCGGAAATTTTAACGCTCTATAACATGCGGTAAACTCGATTATCCGCGGCTACGAATTCCCACTTTTTGTTCTCCTTCCACGCCGGATACGTACGTTTTCTGTGTTGCACGCGCCCGTATATACATGTGGCATAACGTGTGAACGGTGAATAATGCCTCTATTTGTCGAGTTCGACTTTGCTGCCGCGGCGCCGGAAGTGTCGTCCAATTTTGTTGTCAAACCGATTCCCTTTGGCCGCCAGTTTTCGCGCTAATTGCTCCATTACCACCGGCAATTTCGGCCAATATTTTCTTGACGAGTTCGAATAAAATACCGTTACGATTAGCGGAACGCCACTCTCTATCGGCTGGCTCGTCACGCGGCGCGCGGCTTCGGTTTCACCTCCCGATACGGGACGGGGTGCGCGGCGCGGCGCGGCGCGGCGGCGCGGCGCGGCGCGTTAAAGTCGCATCACGCTTTAATGCAAATAAGATACGTTTCATAATGTTAATGCGCGCGGCGGAGGCAAGAAGCGCTAATTTCATACACATTAAATGTGCATGCATTTAAATAATTTTTAAGCGGTACACTTACTTTTTTAATATTAAACGCCAGTTTTCCCCAACAGCTATTTTATCTCCCGCTCTAAGTAGCGAACGACTAACAGGATATTCTTCATTAATATTAATAATCCGACCAATTTTAATGTATATCGAGAGCGCATTAAAGGAATTTAAGCTCGAATGCGCCGGAGCGTTCATCGACACGGTATCGTAATTAAATGCACCAATTAACGATATACTTTCGCACGGCTACGCTTCAATTTATCAGTGAGATTTTCTTTCCGCTTCGTAAGGCACATCGTGTCGCGGGCTCCGATCTTGGGCGGGTCCCTGGTCTTTGTAAAGCGCGTGTAAACACTTTTTATCGGCGCCATTAACGATGACCACTCGGTCATCGTAGACTTCGGAGGAAAGCGGATCGTGTGTCCTCAAACAGTCACCCTTTCTTCTTTATTTCTCCCCCCTCGCGATTGGCCCTAATTATGTTTGCACTTCTGAGTACGGACTCGCTCTTTTTTTTTTCTTCTAATTAGTCACACGGTTAATCATCACCTGGAACACACGTCCGGTTTGACCCCGTTTATTAAGAAAAGGCAGCTGTTAACTCGATCAACACGTATAATTTATTCACGGCAAATTTACTGATTGTACGCAATCGCGTAATGCGTTATCGTTATCCATTCACTACCTGCGTACATACAATAGGGAAGATGAAAGAGAATTGTTTCGAAACCCGGCTCAAAAACTTAACGTTTTTCATTTACTATTCCGAGCGCATAGCTCCAACTTTGTTGCATATATATATATATTAAAAAAAAAAAAAAAAAAAAAAAAATGATTTCTCAGTCATTTTGTTAAAACCGAATTGAAATCGAGCAAACGAGCGCAAACAAAAAAGTTGTTTTAATGAGTGCGAACGGGGCGGCACTGTTCATTCGTGCTTGTTCGCGCTCGCTTGCTTTGTCCACGACCAGCTTTATATACGTAAAAAGCGAAAGCGTCAATTTCACTTTGGACCGTCAGTGAATATGTTTCAGGAGAGGGGAAATCTACGACACCCCCCTATCTTGTGCGCGTATGCGCAATTTGTAACGCGCGCAAACATCTATCGATGCGTTTGCGATATGGTTTTTCGGAGAATCGGCGGCGGCGGCGGCGGCGGCGTGGCCGATTCCGCGCACGAAAAATACGACGCGCGCGGTCAGGGCCGTGCGGAAGGTGATGCAGTCGCGTTAGAGGCGCGTCGGTGCGGAGTATGCGGATGCTGGTCGATGTACCGTAGGAGGTCGAAGCACCGGGAGCCGCGCTGTATGCGTGTGGCACGCGCAATGAAAAAGAGCGAATTCGAATTCGCGTTTGCGCCGCCGCCGCCGCCGCCGCCACCGCAGCGGCGAGGTGAAGGCGAGGCGAGGCGAGGCGACGCGCGACGCGGCGCGTCGACCAGCGGTGAAGTAACAGCTGTTTTCGTGTGTCGCGACGCGACGCAGAGGAGCGAAAAAAAAGAGGGTGGAAAGAGGGAAAGGGAACGGGATGAGGAGAGAGAAAAGCAACAATCGAAACCGTGTCGGGCAACGGCCGTGGCCCGCGTAGCGGTCCACAATAAAAATCGACGTTGTTTCAATGTCACGAATATTTCCCGCTGATCCTTTTTCATTTATTTTCGGCCGAGGCGTCGCGTCTTAATGGGCGACGCGAGAGCGGGACGCGGACCCGCGCGAGAGTGAAAACGTATCGTCCTACTAAAAGACGCTAATTAGAGAAAATTATGACAATTAAGGTGTCTCGTGGAAATGAAAGTAGACCCGCTTGTCTTTGTAATGAATGAAACGCTTGGTGCCTTCAGTCGACTTTTGTTCAACTTTCGTACGCTTCAACTCGCATTTTATTACATAATATTATTTACAAAGTTATTGTGAGAAGAAGCTACTTGTCAGATTTAAGAACGTGATCGATAATCGTTTGATAAACGCATTTTTTTTTCTTGACACGTCTTATAAATTAAAATATCAGAATATTAATCTATAAAGAGATGCAAATCTCTATTAATTCAAACATGATAATGGCTTGCGTTTGAGTAGCTTATCAACTCTTTTACAATTATCTGTGATGGAAAGATAGATTTGTTTCAAAATAATAAACTGATACAACCAACACATACTTTTTTCGTCGAAAAGCTAACTGCTCATTAACTTCTTTCTATCATATTAAAAAACAATATCATTGAACTTCTGTCTTTAAAATCAGTTTTTTTCAAGTATTCGATAACCAATCTTAACTAATTAATCTATCTCTGATTCATTTAAAGAAACTTTATGAATCTTTTATATTTTTTTAAGATACAGAGCATTAGAACATTTCTTTTACATAAATAAATGTTCATTGATATTAATTTACTATAGTTTACATAAATTTTACATATTCAATTTTTTTTTTAAATATTATATAACTGCGTGCGTAGAAAAGAATTTAATAGAAACATCGTGTTATCGTATAAACACCCAGCAATAGATTTTATCACACAATTAATTTATCACGATGTGATAAATTCAATTTTTCTGACGTATTATGATCGGGTCACATTCTCATTATCAACGTTCTCGATCTTATCAGACCAAATATTGTGCTCAAGAGTATCTGACAAGACTTGCATGATAAATATTCTTATCTTGACATTAACTGAAAAGGAAAGATACATTATGAATTGATTTATTTTGCAGTCGGTCACCTTGTTCTTTAATTTGTATTCTTAGGTGAACGGAAAACTGATTAATTGTGAATTAGAAAAATATGCTCCATCGCGTATTTATTCCATTTGATTTTGCTACAATATTATTTGGATAAAAAAAGAGAAAGTATAAAAGAATCAAGTGGCAAATGTTATCTATGTATATACAGCAGCATTCGCGCGCGGGAAAGGCTACAATTTCTTTCGCCATCAAACTGAGCATAAAGTTAATCTCGCGAATGCATGTGCAAAACTCCGGTAATAGTCGAAATATAGTGCGCGCTATCGTGACTACACACAAACAACGCAAACTCATCGGGTGGTATGGCGGGCACGTAAAAGTCGCGGAAAGTCGTTCCCCATATTTCACGCGCATTTTCCGAAAAGTACACTTTGCTGATCACGTAGACGCGATCGGGTAACTCTAGTTTCGCGCTCATGGTCGCCCCCGGGGGCTAGATCGGGCAGTAGTTGGTGGCGGGTCTCGCGGGGGAGGGTGAGAATAGGTAAGGGGGAAGGAAGGCGAGCACAAGGACCGCGGGCGAGCTGAAAGGGGACGAAGGGGTTGAGGAGGGGGGGGGAGGGGGCAAGTAGGTAGTTGAGCGCGGTGAGGAGGGTTGGTAGTTCCTGGGGCAAGGAGGCGAGGGTCAGTGGGACGACAGGGGGTGCGTTAAGCCACACCCGCAAAAACAGCCCCCTGCAGCTCCGGCAGCGACCGAGCGCATCGACCGACCAGTTTCCCCACCATCAGCACCGCACACAACGCAAGCGACAAGTTCGACTCGGTTTGCAAAAGCTTCTCGAGGATAGCAGCTAGTTCACCGCGCGGCTACCCCGTCGTTCGCTCTAGCTCGCCCGATCCTCTTTCACGGCACTACGTGTGCTGTACATAGGTACTTCGTGATGCCGCCCTGTGTGTCCCTATCACGGTTTACCAATAGAACCTCCGTTTGCACCTGCACCCTATGCAAACGCGCGCGCCTACATAGAAAGGCGCGATTTCCTAGAGTTCACTCTAAATTCTCGGAACGGCTCGCTTCGCAATGAAGGTGCTCGTTTTCGTCTGATGCGTCTTCTTCTACGGCGGAATATTCCCTCTAGAACGTGTGGCCTCTATCTTTTGCCTCGTTTATATAAAACTCGCTTTATACAGAGAATCCGTCGACGTATAGATCACTTAGCGTTTCAAATGGCTATTGATAGATATTTATTAACACGGTAAAAAGATTATTGAGAGAATTGTATTTAAACAAAGTCGTTTCAAATAGCAATACATAAATTATGCAAAAATTCCATCCGATTGCAAAAGTAATTTGAATGAAGATACAAAGTTCCAGCTGATTTCGCAAATATTTGCATAACATCTCATTAAACATCTCGATTGACGTCTATCGATGTTTATATATTATTTACAGCAATAAAATTAATTTTTTCTTTAATACTTCCTTTTTACAAAGCCATTTAAATATAAGAACTACTTCTTTTAAAAAGATTACGATCAAACTCGTTGTGCGTCAAAATAGAAACTACTACTTTCCCTTGAAAAGAACCCCTCCCATACCAAAACTTTAAAATTAATTCTTCAAGTATTTTATCACTATTCATGTAAGAATTTTAATATCTCGTTCTATTGTTGCGAAGGGTATCCCCACTCCCTGCTATTTCGCTCCGTCTGCCTCGCTCTTGTTTCCTCTTATCTGTCGATCCCCACTCTCGGAGCTCCTTCTTCGAACCCTCAGATGCCACCCCCAACATCGCCGTCGCCACTAACATCGCACGACGATCTCCACCACCACCGTCCCCTACGACTTCACCCTCCTTCGACAATACCGCGCGCATCCTTTCGCGCAGACGACGAAGAAAAGTGCGAAAAGCTCGGCTTTTTGCGCGCGAAAACTTTTCAAACTACTTCACAACCACCCCACACCAGCGCGCCCGTAGAAGGGATGAAAGTTTTTAAACCGGGGGATGGGGACACGTATGCTTTTAGCTTAAGGAATTCCTTACGCCCTCGACTCGCAAAACTTTCCCAGCTACGACGGAAAATGGCATTTTCGCTATGCGGGAGGACTTTCTGCAAATAAATAACGAAGCTACCGGGTGTCTACAAAATTGCCGAGCAAACTTGTGCAAAGTTTTTTTCTGAGAATGTCTGAATAAATTCAACAATTTATTTACGACAACGCACTTATATACAGTATGTACATTCAATGGATGATTGGCTAAAGAAAATTTTAAATTACTAGGTGTACTTTAATTGCCTCTATTTTACATTCAAAATTAATTTTAACTGTTCTTAAAAAATAAATCCATGTTCTTTCATATTAAAGTCGTACTTATTTCAAATGTATACGTAATTTTCATTTGCATGATTTTCCTTTGTACTCTATTTTACGCTGTAATAGATAAATAAAACTTTCTAAGGTATTTCAGTATGCTTTCTGTAAGTGACAGGCTAAAACGCGATGCAAGTGTATTTCTGTGTAACGTAATCGTTACGTAATTTTAAAAGGCTCGACATCCTTCGTACTGTCTGACATTTAGTCAGAGTCATGTACCTGTCTGGAGTGGAAATGTCATAGCTAGGGGTAAATGTGACGGGAAAGGGCGGCTCCATAGGCGTAGTAATACGGCTAGCAAGGGAGGGCTTTAATTAAGGCAAGTAGAGAAAAGAAAAATCCTGAGGGAATTTATAGAGGTCGGCAGCCGCGTTGGGCGTTAAGGGACTGAAGGGAATGGAGAACCCCGGTTGAGACGGGGTCGGCCCTGAACTCGAAGGACCGGCCCTTGGTAATTTAGACCTTCGAAACGACTCTGTGGCCCATAAAGGGCTAAATACGAAGCGGACTTTACTGCGTTAATTTCTTTACACAATTAAAAGGACGGTCTACCAGTTTTACTATTGTTAGAAGCAGGAATTCTTTCGGCGATATCAACGTCATAATGTATTAAAGATTTGTTTTTATTTTTTTACAGTATTTAAGGGGAAAAAATATCGAGTTTGCTTTCGAGTTTCGGATTTGTCAAGTCATTTGGAACAAATGATGACAAATTTTTTTATGTTTCAAAAATATGAATAATAATTTCCTATCATATTTTTAATAATTTTGCGGAACCTTCAGGATACGATTTGCATAACATTTGATACTGAATATCCGAATAAAATGTAACGTTTACATATACTTCGAGTTACTATTTTATTTCACAATTTACTGCAAATAGAGCTTCATAAAATATAACGTTCTTTCAATTCTCGGCGCGCCGGTTTGGACATGCAGCCTTTCAGCCTTCGATCGCTATTCAGCGCGGCTCGTTCACCTTTTTACGCGAGTCAGAATCCCGAGAGAATTTTCCTCGGTGCGGCTCTATTAGTGCGCCGAATAATGATGAGTTTAAACATGGCGTCGTCGTGCTAGGGCATACATAGAAGCGGCTGCAGCGGTAGGTAGGTAGCTCGCTCGGATTAACTTGGCCCGTTGATGAGGTGATTAAACGTTGATTAAATGCAGACTAAATTGCAGTCAAAAATATCGATCCACCGCCTTGACTCGAGGCAAACTCCTACCTCCGTCCTCCGCCCTCCCGCCCGGACCACCTTTCAGACCCGTCGTAATCACGAGTTATCTTACTCGGTCCTAATGGAATTACAGCGTCGCTTTGATACAGAGTCGCGTCTCCTTCTGAATAATTACGAGATTGCCGAACGTTTCTCTTAACGCGCGCAACAGAGGAAGAGATGGCAGAGAGATAAATCTAAATTAGCTCCGATGACTGATCGCTATCATATTGTTAATACGCGTCTGGTCGTACGCGCCTCCAAGCCGTACAGGGTTGAGAACGAATGGTCGGGAATGCCTCTCGATCGCGCGCTTTTCTCTCGTCGATTTTTATGTCGCACGTCGCGAAAGTACAATCTGGCCGCGCGCAATTACGAGCTCATTAACAACGTACGCGACGACGACGCACGGCGCTTTTCATCAGGCGCACCCGCGACGGGAACGCGATTTCACGTCGTGAATACACGATATATAAAACCCACCTATAAATCGCTCGCATACCCACGCCCGCCTGCGATCCCGTGTGCTCGTACGAACAGCGGTTTGCGTGGTGGTGAACGACGGCGACTTTTAATCAATCCGATTATTGTCAGGAGGATTGGACCTGGCATCGTTCCTTCACTCGTTCCTGTATACGCATATTAACGTTTGACCCCGGATATTCCCCTTGCGCCTTCCCTCTTGCCAGCTTCCGGTCTCTCTTTCGCACTCGTTCAATTCACGCTCGGCGAATTCGCTCTCCCCAGTCGTGTTCAATAGATTCCTCATATATATATATATATATATATGTATGTGTGCATTTATGCACGTGTACGCGCGATAGGCGGAGGACGATTCCTCGATCGACCTTAATTGACTCGTCGCGCGTCGCACCGACTGCGTTTTCTTTTATTTTCACTCTCCACCGCGCGCGCCGACTACGTTTCCCATCTTTCTTTTCAATATCATCGATGAAGCCGGAGTTCTACTTGCGCTGCTTAACGGGTAATCCCGTGGAAACACGCGACAACGAGCACCGCAGAACTTCGAGTGAAAATAACTTCGATAAGGCAGACGCGTTTGCCGAGCAGATAAAGTTCTTGCCTCGATAGCTGATCGGTCTTTGGATGTTAATTAACAATTCGTGATTGATACGATACATGTTTGAAATTGCGAAAAAGGAATTTCAGAGAGAAAGCTTTATTAAAAGTGACTTATCGGAAGGTGGCGTCCGAGAAAATTTGACAACATTTTTAGCGAGCGGATAAGAAAATTTTCAGACGGAAAATTCACGTCTTTGAATATTATCAATTAAGATTATATAATTGGCATTCCGATGAGTATCAAATACCTGCCTCTTTTGAAAAATAGAAGACAAATTATTACGTCCACAAAGGCTAATCTTTATTTCTAGTGATGTTACACACACATGCACATATAAAACCATCTTATCTTCCTCACATTTATCTTAAGCATTTATCTTAAGCTTGATAAAATCTTATCAAGAAAGCTTTCCTTAATTTTAAATCTATCATCAATAAATAAACATCGACTACCGGTTCGGATCGAATTACAGATGTATAATACAAGCCTTATTATAGATATTGTATATGATGCAATAAATTCATTTCTTATCTTGCTTTATAAAATATTTTCAACCATCTCTTTCCTTTATTGATTAATTTTTTCCCAGAATAATACCGAGTTTTTCTCATTAAATATTTAATTAAGTGATAACTTTATCTATCTTATATAAGAATTATATATCATTTTATTATATATCATCTTTCAAAAATTATAATTCTTTATTAAAGAAAATTTAATTTACAATTAAGTAAAAAAATTGAGTTTTACGTCATTCAGTTCAGTTCTCAAGACTTGCTTCAGTTGCTTAATTCGAAAACTTTCAGCACGTCTCGATATTTTCGTCGTAACAAGTTTACTTTAAATCAATCTAAGAACGCGTTATATGAAAGAAAGCATTCCCCAGAGGGGGAAATCTGCGATACCCTGCACATGATTCGTACGCTAGCCGTACTTAGAGAAACCGGCCAACGTGCAAATCGCCTGAACACGCGTACACTCACGCATACACGTGAACGCAAAGAAGTGGACAGCCTGGCCCTGACACTCAGAAGCACCATCAGTTATATAGAGGCCGCCGACTGGACCGTCACCACTACCATCGCCGATATCACCATTACGAAGCGCCGCCACCTCCCCCCGTAACACATGGCGACGGCTATACCGCGGAGAACGGGACGCGGGACGGGGTGGCAAACGGGGACGGTTTTTTAAATCTAGCCATCAAGGATCCATCCTGGCCTGGCTGAATGCCCGCGCGCCACACATCGAAAGCGATCTAACGCGACCGCGCGTATTTGTCGGCCGCCCATTATCCTCCTCGAAATTCAATTACCGGTACGAGCGTGAAACCTATTTTTGTGCTGGTCCAACCAACACTTCTTCTTGCATCTTAGCGTGGCCGTACGAGTACGCTCGACCTTCTGCATTAAATGACAGAGAGATGGGAACAAACGAGTAGATCTTATAACAATTTTTCTTCAATATTTGTCACCTACTTTTATCATCGTTTATTAAGCCCATTAGTGTAATGGCAAAAGAATATTATAGACAGAAGCTTACACTTTGTCGTCTTATGGAGCTTCTTTTATCGATATCAAAGTCTTTCACGTCGAGCATTTAATTTTTTATACGCAAGATCGATCTCAACGCCATGACCGATAAATCGGATGTAACTTGTCATTAACTTGTGATATTTCGATGCCGACAATTAACGCGATGCTTCTCTTTCTTTCTTTCTTTCTTTCTTTCACTCGTACGCGTTATACGATTATAAAAATAATTATATTTCACTGTGTGTTCTTCTCAATCAGGTTCAAAGTGTCGTCAAAGTGTGCTTTTTCTTTCGTTTTCGCTGGACGACGCATGCGAAAAAAAGGGCACGCGCCCCTTGTTATCGCGGCACGTAGCCATTCATTAATTAAATGTAAAGCATATGTAAAACGCACGATATAAAAATATAATTGCGCAACGAGGGCGATGTACCGCTACTCTGTAAATTTGTCGATCGCCCATTATTCTCGTCGAAATTCAATTGCGGATGCGTACGTGAAGCCTGTTTTTGTGATAACCTGTGCACGAATCGATTTGTTTCCAGATGAAACTTATTTTACATTATTTATTTATCTCTCTCTCTTTCTATCTCTCCTTCGCTTCTCCTCCTCCTCTTCTTCTTTTATCCCCTTTGCTCTTCGCTGCGCATCAATTGTATCATATTTTTCTTTTTTTTTTATCATTCACAACCGCGGAAGTATTCCGCTTCTTTCTCCATCATCCTTATTTACTCTGGATTTATTCTTATCATTCTCATGTTGCATTCGCACAAAAAGAAAAGTATTCGCGAGCTCTCTTTGACATACTTTCGTCGCAATGCAGATCGTACACTATCCGAACGGAATATAAATGAGATGTTATTTAAAAATGTGTGCGCCAACACTTGCTCATCATTGTTTTTATTAAATCGCTATTACATGATAGCTTGCCGCTGTAAATAAATATCATTGGATGTATTATTTTTGCGTATCGAAAAGGTTTATTTTTATTATGCTTTTTATACGCTTTTATTATGCTTAATGTATTTATTTTTATTATGTTTTAATACATATATATTTTTTTAATATTATACACTCTACGTAGAGTGTCTCTCACACGAGATTTCGGAATCCCTTGTTTCTAGCCATCGTCTGGAACGGTGATCTTTTTTTTAACGAAAACAAGAATTTTTTCTGATTAATCGAGAGCCGATCGACCGCACTGTGCATCTCTCGAAAGCCCCGTATTGTTTATCTCGCGATTGGTAGACACGATTGAAATCTTTCTCTCCCGTCGACCTTTGTTCTTCACTTCTTTTGATTCGAAATGCCCGGCCACAGGCTGCAACCGTCCATTTAAAATATCACGTCCTTTCAGTAAATCGTTGAGATCTTCTTAAGTGCTCCGTAATTTCATCCAGACTAACGCGTAAATCGTCGGCAAGAAAAATAATGGAAAACTATTCTCCGGAAGATGTAACTTAATCCAATATCGATGTCCGCCTGTTCACACATGCGGAAGGTGCCGCTATACTAATCGTAGAAACACTCTGAGCCAGTTTGTCTGATACTGAATCTGCAGTTATGGAAATTAATGCTCCCCCTCCCACCAAAAAATAAGTGATTCTAAAAAGTCAACCGTTTAGTATTTGAACATAGATGAATCTCAACTCGTATGCATAATTACAGATAGCTCGAGCACAGCATTATATATATACAGCAGCAATCATAAATTCTCGGCGCAACAACGATATCGTCCCTTAGAGATTTAAGTAACAAGCCTTTTCCCTGGCCGTCGATATTTCGACAAAAAGTCAAATAATAAAAGAAAAATAATAACTATTTTAAATATTATTTGCACACGTCACGCGCGGTTTTGTTCTGCGTTTTTGTTGAGAGAAAGGAATATTTTTTGTCACGTACGCGATGAATTCTTAGAGTACGATGATTTCAGATAAACGCGGCGATGATTAATGCTGCTGCGTGTAAAAAAAAAAAAAAAGAACGATCGTCGCGACTCGATGTGATGAAAAAGTTGGGGCGTTTTGTTATGGCTGGTGCTCGGCGTAGCGAAAATCTCATCACTTAGGGCTTAATAACCAGAACACGCAGACTCCGGCGAGTACGCGCTACGCGCTCATTTATTTCCGCGTCTTTTGCCGCGATAGTTTTCCCTCTTTTTGTCGCGCGTCCGCTTTTTCTTCTCTTGCTCTTGCGAGTGCGAAAGACCAAACGCGAAAAAGAGAGGGATGTCGGGGGCGGGCGGACCGGGCGGCCGGGTCGAGCCCGTTAAAAAACGCCAGTGCGGGCCACGATGACTTTCGGAATCATTTTTCAAAATGTCTGCCTCTGCCTCGAGGGGGGTGACCCCGGCGGGCGGCGGCGGACAAGGGGGCGAGGGGGTGGCAGAGGGGTGGTCAACCCCCGTGGCGTAGGGTGGCAAGATGGCGCCGCACGGTAAATCGATGGAGGCTAGTCACTGCAGGCGCCCTCGCTTTCACAGCTCCAACTCCCCGTTCCTCCCCCCGTCACCCCCAGACCACCACCCACTTTGCTTCCCCCCGGTCGTCCCCCTCATTTTCGAGCTTCACGCAAGCGCCCGCACCGTGGACGTCGAGTCTTCGGTCATCTAAGCATAATTTTGCACGGTTCTAGAATAGTAACCTGCGCCTTGCCGAAAAATGTGCAAAAAGTGCTTTTTTATTCTTTTTTGTGTATGAAAAAAAAAATCAATTTCCGCGAGAGCATCAAAATAGAAAAGTGACCGATCAATCTTTCTTTCCTGTTTTATTTTTTTCCCCTCATTTTCGAGAGAGGTCCCTAAGCGCAAACTCACACCGAAATAAAAATTATAACGACATTTATTAATCGCTAATTTGCCGTTACAACGGCTGATTTGCCGTTAATTACGTATTAGAGCGGTTCGCAAATAACGCGATAGGCGAAAGTAAACAGGGAGTTTGCGGGGAGAATGTAAGCCAATTGTGTCTCGATTTTTCCGATAAACCCATCTCATTTTAATATTCAACACCTGTAAACGCATCGTAACAAAGGCGATAGCCGCTGCAGATCGGAAAGTATTTGTATCGGATGCATTCCGCCGTGCGCGCTCTGTGTACAATAAAAATTTCAAGCGGGTCGTTAAAACTGGTTTTTATCCCGCGCGCGCTGTGTACGAAGCGAACCTGTTTGATTCTGTCTGAGAAATGTAACCGCCGAGGGCGAGAACCCGCCGCGGCTTTTAAAAAGAACACACGCCACAACAGGTTTCCGTCTCTTAATCCTTCCGCGCTCGCTTAACAGTCTCTCACGTCAATGTGCAAATGAAAATTTTCATAGACACGTTAGCGCGTCGCCTTTCCTCGCGTCTCCCCGGCTAATGCCGCGAAATTTTCATAAGCGCGCTAATTTCATTACACTAATTGGAATATTTTAAAATTTACGTAAACGCGACGGGGGACCGCGCGCGCCGTAGGACTCAATTACGAATAAAAACCCGCGAGTATATACGGGGGTGGAGAGGGCAGGGGGAAGGGGGGGGAATTAAATGTCTCGGTGGGAAAACACGCGCGTTTAGGAGGTCGTATTTTCCTAGTCGCTCATGTAAGTCGTCTCTCGCGCCGTTCTCCGCCTTGCTGCCAGAAGATCTCACGTAGAACGAAACGTCAATCAGATCGTCCGATATTGTCCGATATAATCGTAATTCCTCGTGAAATGCTTGACACTGATACTTGTCAACAATGCCCATTTGAGATTTACGTATGTTGCAAAATATGCTCCGGAACACCGTAGATAAGTGTCAATACAGCTGCAAATATCGTATCGATAATGTTTTGACATAATAAATCAACGTAGATGAAAAAAAAGACTATTCTTATCTTTAATGCTTCTTGATAAAATGTCATTTTTGAGTTCGCCTAACGTTTCCAAAACAATCCAATATCCGTTTCTAAACATATTTTAGTTATTTTTTCTTCGCACGTGTCAGTAATCTTCGTTAACTAATGTTTATTAGATTAGATTGAATGATAGTAAGAATATACTGTACCAAGGATAGCAAAGCTATTATATTTTTCTTACTCGCTTGAATTTTATCTCTGTTTCACGTTGCACCGTGGCAATAAGACGCGTTATTACTTCTTCTTTTTTTTTATAAACACCTACCCTTTTCGCATTATCATATTATCGCGTAAATATATGCGCAACATGTATCGTGCAGGATTTCCAGGCACCGTTTAAAAATCAAACAATATGGATAATTAACGCGTATCGATGTTTTATAAGAATGATTGATAATGCGGATAACGCAATTGATATACAAATAATTGATTGTCCAAAATGAGGTTACAATCAAAGCGTGAATTACATAAAAACTCTATTTACTTGATAGCTTAATTATATCATTAACTCGATATCAACTCGATGTAATTAATATAATAATAGAGAATAATAATATCCTTAAAATATTAAACTCTTTCAAGGGATATTGGAATGTGCGGAATATACGAGCTGGTCAATCGTTTTATATTTAAATTATATGATTTATCGAATTGTTACGCTGTATTAATTTGCATTTTCGTATTTCTAGCGTTTTGTGTACAATTCTTCTGCGCGACAGAATATCCATTAATATCTCTCTGGCACGTGGAATTCCTGTTAGGTTTTTAAATCTTGATCTTAACAAAGAGTCTTTGTCAAATCAATAACATCCGCTGACTAAGGATAACGAATAATCTCAGCGAGAAAATTGATTTACGGCGCGAATCAGATGCGAAAAAAATGGCACGTCTCAACGCGGCAATAGAATTGGACGGTACGCGGATCGGATAATTAACGTTGACAAAAAAAAATACATGACATCTTATCGATATTGTATCAATCTTGCTTTAAAGATTTATCGAGTCAAATATTTCCTCTTGATGATTCTAAAGATATATTTTGCTTCAAAAATGTGACGTGAACACATTACATTCTTTCTTATTTTTTCTTTTGTTATTTTAAAGTGTGCAGCTGTTTCGTCTAAATATTTCGACTTTTATAAATTTTAATTTATTTTGTTTAACTAACTATATAGTAGATTTCTTCTTTTTGACATTCTATTTAAAAATTTTTAATCAATAGATATAACTGAAATACATTTCACTAACTTTTTTAGGTTCCACAATTTGTTAATAATTAACAATAGGTTTAATATTCTCTAAATACATTTCATATTTATGCACATCAATTAATTTTCTGATTGAAATAAAATTTATTTGTTTCGTATATTGATAACTCTTCTGTGTTCTCTTAATCAATTCTTAATCGATTTTTAATCGATTCTTGTTAAAGGAAAAAGTGAAAGGATTTATAAAATTACTAAATTGAATCACGTGTTACTCAAAATTGCAATTTTGATACACACCATTTATTTCTCCTTTTTATTTATCTTTTGTTGTTTCTTTTCAAAATACTTGAAAATGTATTAATCTAATCATCAAAATATGGGCTTATTCGCAAAGCAAATACATTATTTTTAAAAAGCTTTAAAAAAAAACCTTTCAAAATCCTGAATGTAATGCTTTTTTTCTTAAGCACAACAAAATTTAACACTGTGTTACTCATATTACACAATATAACATTGCTTTGTTTTATTTTTATCGCTTATTGTTAAAATAGTGTATCGTTCAAATAGTCATTTTAGATAGCAGCTATTATGTACAATAAATAAAAAAGTATCATTAAATCTTTAAATTAATTTCTAAAGAACAAAAATGCAAGTTGTACTTTAACAAAACGTATAAAATTTTAAATTTCAGTATATTTACATGTAAATATCTATATAAATGTTGTTTTGACCTGAACAGGACATCTCCGATATTATCAAATAATTATCGAGGATGGTTTGCGATACAATCGCAATAGAATTTATCTTATCGTATAAAATCATATACAAGTACACTGACTTCAGGCGCTTTATAAACGGCTGAATGTGCAATGTTAACAACAGAACAACGTCGAACATGAAGATGCGTGTTCTAGTTGGTGTCTTTCTTGCCTGCGGCGTAGTAGCTGGTAAAAATAAGATTTGCTTGTTTCTGTGTAAAAAAGATTTTGTCGGCAATTCGTACTTAACTTTTTAAGAACGGAAAGATATTGCAATAATATTGGCTTTATTCAATATATTTCTCCCATCACATTTTCTGTTTTATTTTGCGATGTTTGAGTATTTTGTATCCGATTGCGCAGGTCTTCCAGTGCAAGATGAAGGGCTTCCAAACAATATTTTGACTTCACTGGATTACGCATTATTTGAAAATAAAGAAGCATACGTGTACGATGACAACATGAACCTGGTGAAGCTGATGTGGGACGACGCCGAAGAGGTCGGAGATCAACTAAACGATAGCGAAATCCCAAGCCGTGTCTTCTTCTATCTGTACAAAAAGAACGATCCTAACCCGAAAGAGCTCTACGTCGACAACGAGGATGTTCTGAAGAACAGCAACTTCGATCCTGCGAAACCAACGCGTTTTGTAACTCATGGGTGGATAAATTCCCGGAACAGCGAAGCATGCACTTTAGTTCGCGACGGTATGTATGTGAACGTTTATCGTATAATACAGAAATATTACATAGCGTTCCGTAATTTGAGAGAGAGTTATTAAAACAGAAATTCAAAATATAGAACGTTTCTCCCAGTTTCTCCTTATTCAGATGAATTCGGTTAAGTCGAAAGGCAGCGTTACCTTTTCTTTCTGTATACTTAGAATAATTTAATAATGTACGTCGCTTTTTACGCTGCAGGTTATCTTCAGCACGACGATTACAACGTCATCGTCGTCGATTGGAGTTCAATAAGCATGAGGCCTTATATTTGGGCTAGCAACCATGTCGTGCCTATCGCTCGATTCGTCGCCACTATGATCAATTTTCTCGTGAAGCATGGAATGAATCCGTCACAAACCATACTGGTCGGCCACTCTCTTGGTGCCCACGTAGTTGGAATCGCTGCTCGCAACGCTAACAGCGATATCGGTTACGTCGTGGGTAAGTTTTTAACATTTTTCATCTAGTAGCATTTATATTCGACGAGGGAAGACTTTTGACGCGCGTAACGAAAAATAAATGTTATATCTCGCCTCTTTAATATTCTGATTAAATTTTTGTACGCGAACAGATAAGAAGCCACTCTCTTTTCAAGTGTTACATCAACTCTCATAGATACCGAGGATTAGATAAACGATTAAAAGAATTTCATTTCTCCCTTCTCTTTGTGTAGAAAAATGTGATGGTATATTTTTAATATTAATGCGCCCATTACTTTTCAAAGTCGCGACACACCCGTGTCCTTTGAAGTTGATCAAATTTTTGAGAAATTCACATTTCTTTTCGCGTTTGATAGGTCGTGCAATCCAACGTGCAATCCGTGTTACTTCACAGAGAGCTCCACAATTTTTACCTTTCATAACAAATTTATTTTTCACGCCTTGGTCAAACGTCGTTATTGCTCGTTTATTCTTTCATCGAAAAGTTGATTATATCGATCTGGTCAATTAATTACGATCATTCACCGACAAGGCGCAAATTTATCGTTTCAGGTTTAGATCCAGCTCTGCCCAATTTTCATCTGGCCGGTCCAGGATCCAGAATATCGAGCGGCGATGCTAAGTACGTGGAGATCATTCATACTAACGGTGGTCTGCTCGGCTTCCTGGTACCCATCGGGGATGTCGATTTTTATCCTAACGGCGGTCGAAAGCAGCTCGGCTGTATAGTGGACGCTGGCGGGGCGTGTTCTCACGCTCGCTCGTACAGATTCTTCGCCGAATCTATCAACAGCAAGGTAGGGTTTCACGGGAAAAGCTGCAGCAGCTATGCACGATTTAAGTTGGGCCTGTGCAAGAACGGGCATACATCCATCATGGGCGGTCACAAGCCGCTCTTGAGCGCACGCGGTAACTACTACCTGATGACCAATCCATCAGCACCGTACGCGAGCGGATAGTTCGCGACGCGACGCTGTTGAGCGCCGCGCGATCTGGAAGGATCAGCCCAACTGACGATCAGCCGTCAGCGAGGACTCTGGATTTGGAAATTCATTGCGGAACAGGAAGGAGACATCCGCGCCGGGCTAAACTCGTTTTTCCCAGCAATCGATCGGACGCGTTCACGGTGCGTAATTTCGTTTCCGCCCGCAGCGGCTGTTTCGAGCGCGAGTATATGCAGCTCGCGTGTACCGGAGCGGATTTTTATATCGTCTAAGCCGGGACTAGAAATCGTCAGGTGATCAGTAGAGTGGCTATTTATCGAAAGAACAGAATAAAGTATCGTCGCTGGTCGCGGGACGTTTCGCTTTACCGTCGACCCAATTACGCGCGTAAGCGCGCGACCGGCGCGTATTTTGCGAAATACGTCTCGCATGATGTAAAACGCATCATAACGTTTTATTGGAAATGCAAAATACCAGGAGGATACGCCCCGCTGTTCTAAATGCGAGTCAAGTCGCGTTAAATACACGTATCAATTTCACTGCCGTTGTCCATTTTTTTTCCTCGCAGCGCGACTCGCAACGCTTCGGTGCGTACATACACGCGTGCAAACATCCACCGGCCTCTCGAAACGCGAATTGCTCGGACTGGCCGCGGTCTTAGTCGCGGGGTGCATTAAATTTTATCGTAATATATCTCGCGCATATCGCGCATAGCAACAAAGATAATAAGGCGATGCGGAAAACACAGTCGGATTAAACCGTGCGCTGAATTTTAGGCTCCGGGCTGTTTCGTGTAAACAGACGTAGATATTTATCACTTTGGCATAATGCACGAGATGGAGTTTTGGAAAAGAATGATAAACGTGATTTCGCAAAATAAGGGAGATCGTCTCGGCACGAAAGGAGAGAGTTATCTTCGCCAATTTTAGCGTAAATGCACAAACGATGTTGATCTTCGGGAACGGCTGATCTTCAGGACATGGAGGCTATTATGCGAAAAGCATTATGAAGTATTTCGCATTCCAGATCTATGATGATAGATTGGAAAACGATTGTTAGCAATGTAACGAAATGTGATATAATTTACAACAGAGCACTGATGTACAAATACTGTTATTATATTTTTGCAAATAATCAAAGATGTATTTCTTTCGTTAACCCAAGCCCGTAGGTTAGATAAGAATTTGTTTTTAGTTATAACATGATAATTACGACGCTATCGTATAAATCATGTATTCTAACATTTCAATTAAACATCTTTCTTTAGATTGATTAAAAAAAATCTAAAGTGAACAAATTGTTCCGTAGGTTTTTGAAAAAATGTATGCTGAAATAATTTATGCACATTACAACAATATTTATGTTATCGAAATCATAGATTTTCCGTTAGCACGTTAAGGATATAATATAAGGATATATGCGCCGAAAGCGCATTCAAAAAGTATTAATAATAATTTTTTTAATGTTACGCGACAGGGAATTTGCAATTGGTATAAAATATTCAGTCTCTGAAACGATTGATTCTCGCGGCGCTAAATCACGATATCTACAAATTCGATAAGGCGCTGAATGCGGATGTACGCCGGGGATATCAATTGTTCGCACTCGCAACAGAAATATATCTATTCGTGATAAAAGTTGGCAAAATCGTATTTCATTAATGCGTGAACAATGGATTCGCCAGATGCAAACCGGCCATCTGATGAATGCCACCTGACGTGAATAAGAGTCCCGAATAAGATAGACCGAAAAAATCCTGATGCAGGACGTCCCAAACAGGAATGCATCTTTCTTGATTCGAAAGGCATCCCTTTGGGTTGTACTAATCGATTAAGATTAACATGGAGCGTATTAATTATCAGCCGTGTCACTAGTGCTACAGAACAATGTTATGTATTATCTTATGATCGCATAAACTACAATAATCTTATCTCATATATTATTACAATTCTTAGTGGTGCGATTTCTCACTGATATTTTTGCCAGATAAAATAAAATAATTAATATCAGACTAGTCTTTGACTAATACAAATTTCGCTATCGATCTAGAGTATTAAAACGTCGGAAGAAATATTGCACAATGGGTGCAATCATTATCTAACGTAATTGTTTAATTCATCATCATGTTTCATTTTGCATAATCTCATTTCCTGCTCTGCGCGAGACTTGTATTACGCGTGTCTAATGATTCTTCTAGTTCTCGTAATGACGAGAAAAAATCGGCAAAATTACTTTTCGTTTTGGCTAAAACGTATGTTAACACTCGAAAGCGTAAACTCTTTTTCAGATGAAATATACAAAGTCTCGAGATCCAAATACAATTGGCGCGGAGAGGAACGTTATTTAATTGTAGCGGTAATAATTCTTTTCTTGTCCGACGCGCCCGTGCGCCCTGTCCCGGGTGTAGGTCAAGATTAAAACCCAAAATTGACGTCGAGGGAAAAATTAAAGTTGTAAAGTTTCTGGTATCTATCAACGCGAGACGGGTCCATATATCAGCATACGTAGTGCTCGCTGCCTACGTCCCAGTCGCGAAAGTGTTGTCCCTTTGATCGCATTCAAGCCACAAGCCCGCCGGGGACGACTTTTTCCCCGGCTGGAAACAATCCCCTTGCCGTTCATTTTTCTAAAAGTATCGACACCGAACGAGAATTTATTTGCTCCTTTTTAAAGTTGATGTTATCCAAGAAAACCATCGCGTGTATACACGCACGTTCGAATCCGTGAGATACTTCGATAAAGGTATTTAAAAACAAATGAAAAATATATATTTCTATTTGTTTTTTCTACTAGAAGTGGAAAGAGAGAAAAGGGATAACGCATAATATGAAATGATTAAACAGCAAGCGTATATGAAAAGAGAAATGAGCATATATTTTACCGCGGCGCAAAATATTCTACTGTAATGTTTATATCGATCAAGTACATTATCGGTACATTTAAAATATCAGGAAGTTACGTATAAAATTATTAATTACCGCATTATAAATTATCGTAAAATCGATGGGATGATTATCGTGGATAATCTAATCACGAAATCTCGCGAATCTACGAGCACAAGTGTCCAATAACGCGTCGTAATATCATATTATCTTTAGCCGGAAGCGATTTTCTTACATCGAAACCTCCAATTAGTGAAGCGGAATAACAGCGAATGTGGAAAACGAACCAGGTTCCGGCGGTCACCCTTCGAGGTAGGTAGGTATATTTGATAAACGCCGCACTCCATTTTTTGTGCCCTTGTGGCGACTCGTTTGGTGACCAGTCATGAATGTGAGAAACCGGGACGACAAAGGGTTTAAAAAAAAAAAAAGAAAGGGGCCACTCTTCGAGGGACGAGCGTGCATTCCACGTACGTGGCCACGTACGCTAGTCACTTTTTTATTCGTGTGATCTTAGGAAGAGAAAGAGAGAGAGAGAGAGAGAGAGAGAGAGAAAGAGAGATGTCGTCTTGAAAGCGTGCCGAGTGGTTGACGTCCCATTGGGAAAATTAATCCACCCGGAATCATTATTGTCGCGGGTGCATTTTGGGGTACGCCGCATTATCGTATGCGCGGGTGTGCAACGCGGGTGCAAGTACTTTACTCGCGGGCGCGTGTGTGTGCGCGCATAAACTACATAAAATAATTGTTAAATGAATCGCCGCGCTGTTTTTCCCGCCGTTTAAGCGAACTTATTAAGCGAACATTTTAATTAACGCGGCGATTAATCACGTAGATCACACATCCGGTCGTCGTTTATATACGCAAATATATTATTTACGCATTTCCAAAGAGTATCGCTCCAGTCCATCGTATAGCCGAGGAAATAAACTGATAATTGCATTATACACATAATTGCGTCAATTATGGCCGACTTTTGACGACGAATTATACGAAGCTTTGGAAACGTTCCCCTGGCGAAGCGTCGGCAGCGCAGCGTGCGTAGTTTAAAATCAGGTGCGCATACGCACACAGATGAAATTTCATAATCGGACGTAAGGGTCAAAGGGATGGAAAGCGGGGGCGGGAGGGGGTGGCACTCGGGAAAGAAATCGTAGGGCAAGTAATGGGAGAGCGCGGGCGACGAAAACGCATAATTTTAGATCGTAAATACGTAACCCGAGCCAGGGTGGTCACGCACTTACGTTTAATTGGTTCTTATGACGGTCATCTTAATTGACCGTGCGACTATTATCGGATAGGATTACCGTGTATTTATACGGTACCTTATGGTCTCTCTCGCCATGTGACTCAACGTCGACTGTAGGACGAAAAGGACCGCCGTTCGTTCTCGGAAGAAGAACCGATGCGCGTTCGCAGAATCGATTTAATCATATATAATAATTAACGCGTGTACGCGCAAACGTGTGAATTGAATGAATGGTAAAAAATAATGCGCGCTACGAGCAAAATCCATCCGACGATTTAAACAATTAATTTCACAAATGTTTAACGTACACGTGCGTGCGATTCGCGCGGCAACCTTGAATTTTGAAAGATCGTTGCTCGCACGAGAGCTCGCGAGGATATTGCGAGCGAGGTAATTTCCCCCTTCTCCCCCTCTCGCCTGCATTTTCAGGAAGCGTCTGAATAAAATCGTCGTATATGACGAACTTGCCGGCTACACGAGGTTTTCCAAAAGTGGTCAAGGTGGGGCTGGGTGGACAGGTCGTTAATAAAGCTTGAAGAAGGGCCATTAATCACGGGCTATCTCGGAGTCGAGCTCGCTCGTGTAAATACCCGCGGAGATATTTACCCAAACGCGCGTAAGTTGTGCGTACCGCTCGCCGTCATTCGTCCCCTTTCAACCCTCTCCGTCCGCCATCACGCGTCTTCTACGATGATCAATGTAAAGAACTCGGCGATAAAAAGCGAGAAAAAAAGCGCGGCTGGCGTGGGGCGCGCGGGAAGAGAGGCACCCTTAGTCCAAATATTGGCTGTCCATTTATCAAGCGCCGTAGGTTTCGATCCGCGCTAATTAGCTTTCCTCCTGCGCCTCTTTCTTCGCCGATTCCGTTGCTGTATCGCGTGCGCGCGTGCGACGACTCGTGCATAACGGCTCCTTTATTTATTGCTCTTTTGATCTTGGCTCGGACGCGTTGATAAACGACCGGTTCATATCGCCAATACGATTCATCGGCGACTACTAAATCACACGTTGACCAATGGCGAGCATATTGGCCCATTGACTCCAGTTTTACCAGTAAGAGTCAGGAAATGAAGAAATAAGACGTTTCGAAATAAAAAAAAAAAATCGTGTTAAATCCTTCAATGGGATTCATTTCATTGCAGTGTTTTATTGCTCTCTATCTCTCTCTCCCTTTCTATTTCAAGCAAAAAAGAATTATTAAGATACATATTTGTATTTTAGAAGGTTGCGAAAGTAATATTACCGGCTAAGAAAACCATAAATTTGACAGAAATACTCTCGTTTCAGATAAAAATAAACTTGAATTGAATACACGAGAAAAAAAAGAATTTTAATAGCTAGCCTACAATAACTTAATTAAATATCATCTTGTTAATTCAATAATAATATTAATAAAACAAATACACGCTCTTGATCTAATAAAATGTTATTTGTTCCATTAATACAGTTATTAAGCTAATAAGATTATTTTCAATTAGCTTGTTATTAGCTAACGTTAATATTAATATTACGCTAACATTATGTTTTCCCGTTTCCCAGTATTTACTTTAACATATTTATGTAAAATTCTTTCATCAAAGCGCTCTGTTTACGCGGCCTCTAAGCTCGAACGTCACATCAAGCTAGATCCTAAAATTAGCTGTATTACGCACTCCTTCGACATATGGCCTCTCCAAGCTCAAGATAAAGCAGAACCCGTCCCGTCGACGAGGTAACTTTTCGATGAGATTCAAATAAATGATATCCATCGGCTCTAATCCAATTACGATACGTGAAATTCGCCGGGGGTCTCCAAGTGAACGTAAGTCCCTTTATCGGCTATCCGCGACGGACACCCACGGTTAACAAAGATGGCTGACTACAAACGCGTAGCCAGCTTGATATCTACGAACATGTGTGTGTGTTATTCATCTGCGCGCACACGTACACATATGCATATTCACACACACACACACGCGCGCGCGCGCGCGCGCATATACAGACGTTTACATACAAGTACGTACGTGAACACGGAGTTATCGGGAACGCAAGTAGCTCGCAGAAGACGAAGCCGCCCGATCGCCGTCGCAAAAAAGCCGCGATTGGAACGCGAGTGAAACGCGATCGCGGCCTGTACGGATTGATGCACGTACGACTGGCTGGTGATGCAACATAAATTAAACTGCATAGGTCGCCTGCACACCCCAATCAGCCCGGTGTCCCATGGTCATCGTGCAGCATTATCGGGCGCACGTAGCGCTGCCTGGACCGCGTGTGTGCGTGCGTGCGTGCGTGGGTGGGAAGCGCCCGCGTACGGCACGCGTAGCGCGCTCACCGCGCTTTTGTATGCGGCAAAAATTGGCATTGGACCGCGGGAGGGTTACCGTTACCCTTCGTTCTCGCGGCCTCGCCATCGACACATCGAACGGGGATGACCGCCAAAAATACCACCCCCTGTCAGTCCCGATCGCGCACTCGCGATTCCCACTTTTTCCCCCGCGTCCCCGCCTTCCTCCTCGAACGCGCGATTATACCTTCGCGAAACGTCTCGTGTTTCTTACGTGTGTATGCGAACAAATCGTGAGTTCTTGAATTACTCCAATTTCATTAGGTCAGAATTGGCAACTCTAGAATTAAAAACGGAACACGGACAAAGAGTATTTCGATATTCAAGAATTTAGAAACAGTATGAAGTGGTTGCTTGAATATTTCAATGCTCATGAGCGGAGCAACCGATGGAAAATTCTCGAAGCGCCGCTATACCGCTAGAATATTGCACGCGATCTCGAGCATCGAGGTAACGAGGCAACAAATATTTTTCGATATCGTCCGACAAAGAATCGGAAACGTTGTCGGAAACAAAAATGACACGACCGCGTGCACGCGCACTCCACAAAAGTGGCCAAAACGGAAAAAGTGGATCGGGAGACACCATCGGGATCCGAGTACCCTCGGAGGATGCGTTGCGCAAAATTGCATTTAATGTTGCCAGCGCATCAGGCGGGCGAAGCAAAAAGAATGCGCAAGCGAGGAAAATACGAAGGGGGCGAGGGAGGGAGGGTGAGAGGGGACAAGCGACGGAGAGACAAAAATACGGGAATGAAAGTGCGAGCGACGGAGGCGGAGAGCTAGCAAAAAGAGAACGGCGATGAGAAACAGGGACAACAAGAGAGAGAACGCCGCTACTCTTTTAATTGAAAACTCGAGTGCCCTCGCGATCTTAATTAAGAGTCGAAAATCTTTAGCCCGATCGATTGGACAAACGGGGAAGGCCGCCGATCGGTCGGTTCGCCCTTTGGCAATGGTCACTCGCGGCAGCGCGCACACTTTACACTATTTCCGCCTTTCGTTCCGGCTCTCTTTCTATTATTTGAAATATTTGAAACGAACGTCGCGCGGAAGGGACACGATATTTTATATGAATGAGGGAATATATATTTTTCTCCAATGAGACATTACATCAAATTTCGAGTTACGTATCAACCAAGGGTATTCAAACTTTATCTTATCATCAATTTATCATCAATTTTGGTCACAATTGTAAGACATTTCTTTTCAATTGTGACTAAATTTTTCTTCTTTCAAGGAACATGCCTTTTTCCTTCCCCCCCCCCCCGCAAAGATCTCCATTTCTCTCTCCTTTCCTTTATCTCGAGATCCTTCATTTTTATTGCTTCGCGGGGAAGTGCGTCTCTCTTTTTCTCTCCAAGTCGAGCTTTATGAATTGGCGATAAGCGAGCGCAGCCACTTCGCGAATCTTGACGAAGATATTAAGCGCAACGGAAGAGGCGCCGTATCATTTCCACGATGCTCGAGCCGCTCTCGAGCGGCCGGATGATCGATACTCGATAGTGCATCGGCTTCGCTTCTCGTTTGTATCCGCGACAGCGTTATGCAGCGGCTTCCTCCGTTCGGCTAATTTCAACGTAAAGCGAGACGACCGCCGGGAATATCAATAACGTTCGCGGCAAAACCCCTGCCGCGCCGCGCCGCGATTCCGTTGCTGGGCTTCTCGTTGTTTAGATAATAGACTGCACCATTATATCGTTTCGTAATGGACCTACGTGCGTTTTCGAACGTAAGCGCGACCGCGGCAACGGCGGTGGCTGGCTTGTTCGTCGATGCTTTTGCGCGGAACGATACGTTATCCCGAAATTACTGCTCTTCTCCGATATTCAACCGATACTCATTATTGTTTGAATTACGAAGATTTCGATTTCGTCATGTTAATGCATTTGTTAGATGAACCCTATCATTTCCGCGGGATGTTCTGCAGCGTATTATACAAATGAATAATTTCATTATCTTGGTTGCGCTATAAAGATAAAAATATAGTAAGAAAATCATACAATTATAACTTTTCTATCACAACTCGACGGTGTCTCTTCTTCTTTTTTTTTACATATTCAGTAATTAAAATAACATGTTTAATTAAAAGAGGTGTGACTTTATGCAATAAATATGAGGCGTCTATTCGTTCATATTTTTGTAATTGTAACAAATGTTATTATTGAGTTGAATGATCTGAGAGATGTCAAAATAAATGTTTGTTGTTCGATACGTTAAAAGAATAAAGAGAATAAAAAAGCCCCTAGAGAATGCAACCTGCGGTACAAAGCGGCGTCGGAAAAAGACCGTTTCGTGGGTACCTCATCGTACTTCAGATTTTTTTTTGTTTTCGATGAGTTATTAATTTACATTTTTGCGATTTTTAAAATTTTATTTTTTTAATATTTTTCTACGTTTTTTGCAATTATTTTTACGTGTTTTTGCTTGACGTAAAATGAATTTCAGGGCACATTCACCCTTTCATCATCGATCCGATTAGGAACCCTCATTGCCGACTTTTCCTTTTAGAGATTACT
This sequence comes from Solenopsis invicta, assembly GCF_016802725.1. Classification (NCBI taxonomy): domain Eukaryota; kingdom Metazoa; phylum Arthropoda; class Insecta; order Hymenoptera; family Formicidae; genus Solenopsis; species Solenopsis invicta. Next base: position 3,270,222 of record NC_052667.1, read on the forward strand.
TGGAAGCGCATAATGCACATGCGTGAACATTGGTTAGTTGATGCATTTACTAACAGATGGCACCATCGACCTGCTTAAAAAGGGGTCAAAGTGTTGTCCGCGAAATTGTGCGGGAGTGACGTTGCCGGAAATCTATTGACTGACTTTGAGATTTTGCGAAAGGGGGATCCGCATTAAAAGGCAATAAAAATGTTAAATTATTTTTATAAGATAACGCTACATTAATACGCTATTTTTTTTTTAATTTAAGCAATATAATCAAGTCTTAATAAAGCAAAAGCAAAAATTATATTATTTATACAGTAATACTATTTGCTGTCGATTAATTTATTATAAAATTTATTGATGAAATATATAGATAAGGAATGCTTCTATTGAAAAAATAAAGAGTTCCATAATAAAGCATTTTAAAAATTTTATTACATTTCAATTTGAAATACAATAAAAATGTAAAATAATAATAAGTTTCCATATATAGCAACACTAATGTGTTAATTCTTTAAGAAATATCAATATATACTTAATACGCTGCACAAATATGTTAATCCGGTAATATTATTTGCCGTTGAATATTTTAATTCAATCTAATTTTGTACATCAATGAAAAATACTTCTATTAAAAAAAAATTAAGAGTTCCGTAATGAAACATCTTAAAAATATTTCAAAATGCACTCTGATAATGAAAACTCAAAAATAACACAACGCATGAAAAATATATTATTTCTCCAGCTTTTTTTACACCTTTCTGAATGTATACACGGTCGTAAAGGATGTCAATAATAACACGTATGAAAGTAAGCTGCTCAATGCCTTGAAATAAAACCGCACATTCGATCGAGTTCTTGAGAAGGTCGCAATGTTTTTGCTGACAGCGCGGGGACGAATACAAGGGATGCAAGTTCGAAGTTTCGCAACCCTTCGGCAAGGGTGCATTGATGTGAATAGTCTACCCCTGTCCTTCTGGGGCCAATGAATTCCGCGCACTGATAATCACGCGTGTCAGTATGCGTGAACCTACTTTGTATGGTCAAGACTAACTTGGTCTCCTGCTATCGGAAACCATTTCTGAGCCTTTCGACAACGTCGTCTGGCGTACATCACTTCTGGTAAATCATTTTCGGGCGCAGCCAACTTTTGGAGGAGTGCGTACTCTCTTCTCCTGTTTTCGAATGCCGTGGATTATTCACGGTTTCACTCGTGCTGAATAATGCAGCGTTCTAATGTAGCTATCGTTTACGAATCGCTTCTGAATTCTACCAAAATGGATATCCGGCTTACAACGTTACCTTTCGCGATATCAGACTGATATTAAAATGCGCAAGGTATCGATCCCTTTCATTTTAGTTCATTAAGAAAGGATTCGAAAGTGTCCGATCAACGAATCGGTTTGGTATTACGAGTATCTAAATTCTTAATAATGATAAATCTACGTTCTCTTTCTGATCAAACTAAACAATAATGAAAAAATAATTAATGATATATGTACATTAATATTAAGTATGTCAATATTAAGTTGAAAATTAAACAATATTTTTATTTACATCGTATACTCTTTGCGCAATAAAAAATATTATTTTATTACATTCGTAAATTACTGACAATGTTTTTCTAAACATTTCTGCTAATCGTATTGTTATCAGACATTTTTTTCCTAACTGTTAACGCTATGGATGTTTTATCGGAAATGATCTATTTATAATGCGATATTTACGCTCAAAATGCAGAATTGCAGAAGGGAGGTTGAACCATCGTGTAAACGGTAACACACAGAATCATGCGCACAGAGTTATATGTCTGCAGAGACGACAAATAATCATTATTTGCACGTCAACTGTATAACGCGAATTTATTGAGAAATTAAATTTAAATTATTTATTATTTATTTATCATCCGAGCCAGTTAAATTGTAATTATGTGGTAATTGAATCAATCAGTTACCATTAACTTCTATTTTATAATAAAATATGTTATTAACTAATAATTATTACCGCATCACAAATAAAGTATATAAATTTATCTCCGAACAGAATTTATCCTCGAAGGCCCGTCGCGGCGTATTTTGCAGTTAACATTGAAATACATCTAAGATAAACAACTTTTTAAATGTAATTAGAAATTCTTAGAAATCTTAGAATATCACGCATGCTCTCAAAATTTGCATTGTTTAAATACTACACTTTTTGTATTCGGTTATATCTTCAGAACGTTTTAAATAAATATCGAATATCTTGTTATTGAATAATTTGATGAAAATGACACTTCAGTAAACGATCTGTTATTTTAGCATGTTTCTGATACATGTATCTCCACACATTACGCACATACGCACGTCGTTCTCAGTCGCGCGCGATATCATTGATCGCTGTTAAGCGACAAACGCGCAAGCCTTGGAGATTTATTTAAACATGTGTTCAAGTTAATTTGTTACATGCAGTAAAATTGACATCTATGAACTAATAGTATTTTTTTTTTTTATTTTTTAAAATCAGAGTGACGTACGAACGATGGAGCATCGTGAAGCGGGTAAATACAGGAAGGAAATTCAAAACCCGTTTTCCCTCGATTTTTGGTCGTCGATATCACGACAGGCCATTAATTCTGCAAAGGACATTTTCGTCGTGCAGTCATCGACGATGACCGGCGTCCACGGGACATTAAATATACCGGACGCATCTGGACACAAAACCCGCGATATTTGCACGCGGCCATTTATAACCGGCTAGTCCTGCCGCGGCTACTTAGCTGATATTTTACAGTGAAAAGGTACCCTGCGGGGGAACGAGTTCAAAAGTTCACGTGAAAAACAGCGTCAGGAAATTGCTAGGAAATGGCCGGGAGGCGGATGGTCACCCTTTCGACGATGGCTCGTCCCTGTGCCTTCGGTCCTTATAATAACCTAAACAGCTGGAAGAAAGGCCTTTTAAAAGGCCAGCACGCGTCAGACTTAAAAAACGGTCGACACGGTCTCCGGCACCGCGCCGGCGAGGCGGAGGGTGGCGTTGCAGAGGAAATTAAGACTTCTCCCTGCTCGCGCGTCCCGCTCGCGAGCGCTCTCGTGTTATCGCTTATTACTCGAACGCGTCCTCGTACGCAATCCCACGAATACTTGCGATTATTTGCACGGTCGCAAATAACGGAGCCATCAACCGGCCGATAAAGATGTCATATTTATTCTCAAATAATACAGAGTGCTCTATACTAATGTGTTACTGTTATTAACATATACGCAATGAAATATAACAAAATATGATTATTTATGAAAGAGCTTTGTTAAATACTGTGTTTGACTAAATACAGCCGAGAGCGGCGACCAGCCTTTTCCTCCTCTCTCCCGGCGTTGATTATCGTATGAATAAATTATTAGCGTAATACAATAGAGGATATAATTTATCTCAATGATAGTTCGACCGCATAAAACTACCATTGCTGTTTTAACGTTGCGTTAATACGTCATGTAATATAGAAAGATTTCAAACGTATCAGAATTTTATCACGGTGTAAAAAAAAGAGCTTTTTTTCGAATTATAACTTTTTTTCAATTTTTTTCGTCAATTTCATATAATTTTATTCGTGTCAATAAGAGGACGCAGCAATCGAATTTATCACATACGTTATCTGATTTCATCGATCGTCTAAATCTTAAACGGCCGAAACCGGTTTTTCGCTGCTCTGTTACGTTGCACAGGGAATTCGGTTCGGGAATACGATTCGCCTAAGACAGTAAAGTCGAGATTACGCGAGATACAGCTCGACCGCGGGTTCGCTTTGCCATTTCTAGCGGCTGTTTCGCCGGAAGATCAATTTCTTTTATCGCAGATAAAGATTATTACCGCCCGGAGAGAGCCGGCTTATAATTCCGCCTTCGAGAACATTCGTCGTACTTTATTTTCGCGGCTTACGACATCGCGCGTAAGTATCGCATTCAAAGCTGAATCACGTTCGTTCGCATGATTCCGAGCGGTATATCAGCAGACGCACGGTCGAGGTAAAAAACATGCTCCTCCTCGCACGGAGATAAAATTGCATCATACGCAACACGGAGTCTGTGGTAAAATAAATATTTATCTTGAGATGAAATATGAAGGAAGACGTCTCACACCCTCCTCCCTTTCCCGCGACGTTTTCATTTCGCGAGAGAGACCGAGAGGTGTGTCAAGGGAAGAATGAAACTGCGCCGCCGGACTGTTTCCCCCCCGATTGTCGTTTCGCCCGCGCATTTTATCCTCACGGTCATTCCGCGCCTTGCCTTGCCGGCCACGCGCGGTCAGGAAATCAATTTACAGTGAAACGCGGACGTCACGAAGCGACCCGCACCGGCCACCGCCTTCGTGGCGTCGCGGAAAAGACAAGGATAACGCGCGGAAGAGCGCGCGTCGCTGGCGGAAATAATACGAGTGTCGGGAGAAGAATCTCGTTCCTTCTCTCGCTTTCGCGAAACTTTTCGGCGTTCCTGCTTCGTCCGGTGGCGGACTGAAGCGCATACTTTCTCTACTTCAACTTTTCTCGCCGCAGCAGCCCGAGAGAACGGCGCGGCGCGGCGAGACGCGACGACCCGCGGCCTCTGCTCTTCTCGCGCGGCGTCAACCCTCCTCACTGCGGAAAGGATTCATATGTCGTGGACGTCGTTGCGACAGACCGCGAGAATAAAGCGCGGCGTCGTGCCCTCGATTTCACCTTTTTACAGCCGAGAAATCCTCTTACACGGGGAGGATAAAGAGCCCCGCGCGTAAACCGTGGGTATTCTTCCGCGGAGATTTGTTACGGCCGCCGCGCTCGTCACTTCGATAACATCGCCTCTCGCGAATTTCCGAGAGACTTTAAATGACTTTACGCCAACGCGCGCGCGGTCGTGCTCCACACGACAAAGACGAGTCGTATCCCGGAACGCCTGGCGGCCGGAGAAAGATTGCCCGAGTTCTTCTTATTTTATACGCGAATGAATCTTGAAAGTATTTCGCAGGATTTTTTTTTATCTCCGTATTGTTGAACTTTAGAAAAAAACGTGCGCTAACTAAAAAATAACACATGTCAATTTACAATTTAAGTGTGACGCGCGGGCATCGCTGTTGTATTGTTTGTTGTATCAGTACACACGCGCGACGATAAATAAATAGCGCAAGCGCGAGTGTCTTTATCAGAGAGACTCAAAAAATCGATTAGGCGAAATACACGATTAAATGCATTCTTTCTCTTATTATCAAATTATATCTCGTGAAATCTGATTTCTTTATGAATGTCTGTGAATGTGTACGTATTTTTCGTGACGGGTCACGCAAACAACTGTGGAAGAACGATTCGTGAAAAAATAAAGTGTTGAATAAAATAAGATAAAACGACTCGTACTTGCATTCTTATTTAACATTTCGTCCGCTACAAAATGTCTGATCGATCGATTCTTGACATTTATTACTATTCTAACGTAAAATCGCGCAATCTAATGCAACTTTAACGAGAAACATGCAATCGTAGTCAGCTGAACAACATGAAGATAACGCTGGATCGAGTCCGGACATTTTCTTACGACATTTTTTTTTAACGATGAGGAAGAATTTCCCGCATTTACGCGTATCTTCCCGATGTAGAGAAGCTACCACGCTGAGAATTTATTTCACGGCAATCTCTTGCGTGTTTTATGGTTAACACGTCACGACGTGCGTGGCGAAGCTGAAAAACCGAGCCGTGGGGCAGTAGAGAGAGCGAGAGAGAGAGCGAGAGAGAGAGAGAGAGAGAGAGAGAGAGAGAGAGAGAGAGAGCGGCCGGAGCATCTCTCGTCAAACGAAGGGTAACTTTATGATACTCTTCTCAACGCCTTCTCAACGTTTCGTTTTACGGGTCATCACTTTCTTCACCGTTGCAGATTTGATTTGACTCGTAGAGCCCATCCAAAACCTCGTCGTTCGCATTGCAGGCAAATTTTCGTGACCGTAGTTTCCTTGAACTAATCTTCGAGAGAATAACTGAGAAATTTTAAAGCTCTCGCTAAATGTCCCCCAGAGATTTCCTGCCACTACGACGAAACTACTGGATGATAATAAATTACTCTAATTTAAACAAAGTTGATATATAAAATAAATATAAGAACAGTTTTTTTTAAACGTCAAATAATTTTGCGATGTGTTAATTCTACCAAAAAACTGTGTTAATTATTCCTTTATTGCAAGTGTAATCTATGCAGAAAAGAAATTTGTAACAATATACGTAACTAGAAATCATATAGTCGCGATATGAAAATAGATACCTCATCAATAATCACGCATTCGAGTGAGATACATAAGATCCACAATCAATCGGTACATCGTAACACAGTGTGTTATACACGATTGCGCGTGCATCGCGCAAGATAACGTTCGCACCGTAACGAGAATTGGGGAATGTCGTAAAACAGCGTCTAGCCATAGTAGAGACGTAGTTTTAGCTAATTCGCGAGAAGACGTGTCGCTGCCTCTCTCCATCTCTTTCTTCCTCTCTGCCTTCGTCTCTATCTATCTGTCGAAATCGCCTCCACTTTGCTTCCGGAGCGGTTCCGCGTACTGGCGGCCACCCGGACGGTCAGCCCGGACCCTACTGCGCGTAAATCACGGCACTGCCGCAGATCCAATTATCAAATTGTCCGGCACTTCAGCCTAGAGAGACTCCGCTCCGTTTCGACTATGGTGGTAGAAGCAACGCCAAGCGACGTTTACGCCGAAGAACGCGAACGAGACGACTGGAAGGCCGAGTCCGCTAACTAAGGGAGCGATAGATCCTACAGGGCAAAACCACGAAAGACGGGACGACGACGTTAGTGGCGAAGATTTATCGCTTAAGTGACTCTATCGAGGCGAAACCTCGTGCACGTCGAGAGAAAGAGGGCCGGGAAGGAAGGGGGGGGGGAGGAGAAGAAGATATATTTTCTTTACTAAATAAATCAATTATTCGATAAACAAATGCTAGAGGTTTTTGTGTAGATTAACATTTCACTGTAAATGATAACGAATTGATATCTTCAATGCAAAAAAATATATTGATTTCCATTTCGATATCGTTCCAGAATGATCGAAACGAAAGAGCTATCGAAAAATGTTGATAGTTTAAGTAATTATGTCGGTACTCCGCGCGAGACAGATAACGGAAATTGCTTATTGAGCATCCCTTATATCTTTTATTGAAATAAATTTTCGCGGTCGAGCGTCCCCTAATCGCATTTTTTACCTGCAATTTTGTCGAGTAATAATTCGTTGTCGCACAGAAATACATAAAACCAAATAAATATTTATCGACTGATGTTTATAAATATTTTGTTTTCAGCTGAAAGTTTTAATTTGACAGCTTTAGATTAATAAAAATATTGTCTTGGTCGAATTGATGCATTGATGTAATTGTAACAATTACATTGCGTTTAATAAACTCTGTTACATCTTGCGCGCGCGCGCGTACACACACACACAAGCGCGCGCAAGACTGATAAATTATCAATTTAATGTAAATTTCAAAAATAATCCATTGTGTAAGTGTAAGGCTTTAAAATAATACATCAAAAATGTAACTATTATATCTTTTTACAAATTATAGAATTTATTATTACATTTAATAATTAAAACTCTCATTAATAATTAATCAATAATTAATGATAAATTTAGGAAATTATTTATTACTATGTCGACGAAAGATTTATTACAAAGTGTTAAGATTCGAATCATCTTCGTGTACTCTATTCTCCCATATTTTTCTACATAATTCATAAAAATAAATATACATAAATCCTTACTATAATTACGGAAAATTGATCAAATAATTCGCTCTTCTTATTAAATTTGGCAATTAACATTTTCAGTTACACGGTTGGCACTGTTGTTTTTATCTGGGACATTTACGGTAATTTCATAACGAGCTTAATGGTTTCTTAGGGGTTGAGCCGTCGCGTGTAACGGAAAGGAGTGGTTAGCTCGGAAGTGTAAGTCGGAAGTGCGTGTAGATGTTGCACTGTGTTAAGGAAAGGGCTACGAATGTACACACTCTCTGCACGCAAGACTAATTCAGACTTCAGCCTGAAAGCGTAGGTAATTCATTCATCGCGTCTAAAACACGACAATTCTATTATGATCGTTTTATTATGAGAATTGACGGTAGAGACCATAATGGAAATATGCTGACCTAATGGGTCTCTTGATTTTTGAGAAATTAATTCAATTAGATGTAAAATACGATCTAAGTAAGAGGCAATAGCTGACATGTTCTTTCCGTTACGTGTATGATTGGAAAAAGATCCGTTGTAAAATTTGTAATTTAAGGACACTACGAGCAATCAGTTTTACAAAGCAGAACCTGATGAAAAATTCCAGGAAAAGATAACGCTATTATCGTTTCTTCGAAAGAGCTCCTGGTTCTTGAGTCAGTGATTCACGTCAGTTTAAACGACCGCGTGACACATGCGGTTACGGTACAACGATATACATCGATAATTGCAGATGAATCTCGTCCCGCGACAGCCCAACATTTTCATCGTGAGACATAGACAACTATCGAACGCATATCACGTGGAAAAAATGTAATTTTTATCGCGCTTTCTCTAGAATTTTCCCATCCTATCGGATTCTCGTTTAACGTTTCGTCTTCATAACACGTGCCGGAATCTTTTACCCAATTTTTATTATCTTCAACCGACCAAACATCTGGCTCTGTAATTGCACAATTATCGTCATAATGAAATGATTCACCACTCATCAGTTAGTCCAGAATCAAGACCGAATTTGATAAACGTTTTAATCGTTTACATTGCATTAAATTACAGATAATGGCGCACTCAATTAAGCGAACTTTGCGCGTAGAGAGAAAATATTATATATGATAGCTAGGGGGGGTTTGGTTGGAGATTGAGTGACAGTGGGAATTAGGCGTTTACATATTTTTGGCTGTACGCTGCATCGGTTGTTTGTTATTAATGCATGTAATTAATACTATATGTACAAATTATACAAATTACATAATTCATTATAATATCCATGTACTATTGATACCGTTAATTTAGCTAGATGAAAATACTTGAAATTTATGAGAATTTACACGGAAAAGTTAAAACCAAAATCGTCTCTTTCGCGGAAAAAAATAAAACAAAAATTGCCCAACATTTTATACTGTAGAAATAAATATAAGAAGAACTAAAATAAGAACACGTATTTTTCTTTTTTCTTTTACTTTTCGTAGTATCTTAATGTTGTTGCAAGTGTTTATAAGTTAATGGCTATTGGCTTTAAAGTGCGATCTGCCTCATTCAAGCATTCTTTAAAACACTTTCTACCTAAAGAAATATGATGTTAAAATGAACGGATGTGAAAATGATAATTATGTAAATTACGTTCGGACCGTTTAATAGAGGGTGTCAAATTTTGACTACTTAACTTGAACTGAACGTTAGATTTTATGAACGCTTAATAAACGGTACCTTTTGGGGAAGATGTGATAACTATTATGACGCAATTTCCCACAAACACGAAGGGGTTTCTTCTACAGGGAGGAACGACAACTGAATCAATTTGGAGAACGGTTTTGATAGGCCGAATGACACGCGAGCGCGTTATACGGCAGGCGCTCTGAAATATTACACCGGTGGTGCCGCCAATTATCGTCGACAGCGGGCGAAAAACGTAATGGACGATTACAACTAACATCAAATCGTGACACTTTCGGACAATAAAAAGTCGGGAATGTGCAAACTGCCCTGCGCGCCGTGACGGTCGCGGCACACGACGACACTGTTGACAAAACGTGATTATATTTTGCTACATCATACGCGAAATCGGGGCCAAATGTCGAAATAATAACTTTGCGCCGATACATTATAGTGAGGAATGCGAAAACGAAATAATATTATCACGGGAAGCCCCTATTATTAATGCTAGATCAATTTGGAATTTGACAGGCGCGTGAAATAATAATTCTCGCCAACTATCTCACTAAAGATCTTTGGATAATCTGCAACTAGCAACCTTGCTAACATATATTGCTATTTATGATGAGGCATGATTACAATATAATAAATTAAGTATGTTTTAATACAAATTGTGCAAATGTATTTATTTTTTAATTAAATTTTATTTTAAACATTTAAGATTTAGTAATTTAATTTGAGAAAGAATTTGGTTATATCTGAATGCAATATGCGTAAACAAATTTTTTTATGTTAGAGTCATTTTTTTAACTCAAAATGAAGACAGATCTTCGTGACATTATAGCTAAACTATTAAGATTCGTATCTATTTATTTTTATTATCTTAATGTATTACGTATTAAAGTTTAATTAATTTATAATTCATGAGTATTAATTTTAAGTATTAAAAGCATTGTTCGCAGTGCTTAAATTGCGCCATGCAATGAAATATTCTTCATATCTTAATGAATCTAAGAACCCTTCTTTATCAAATTGCAATTCATTTATAACACACCAATAATTTATTTTATAATAATCATATTTATTTATATATTTCATCAAAATAAGAATGTATTTGAGTTTTTTGGCCCACCCTAAGAGTCTAAAATAAGCATAAATTCAAGATCTTTTTTTTAAGTCTACTACATAGAATTAATTCTTATTTTAAGGATATATTATACAATATTTAAACTACAAATTTGTTATCTAGTAAAGATATTGAATAAAAAATGGAGGCTATATGATCAGTACCCGTATTAATATCCCATATAGAGATAACCTTATAAGTCTACAGCCCTATATGTTATTTCAATTTTGTTTAATGGAGTTTCTATTCAATTTAAATAAAAGATAATTATCCGTGACATTGTTACTGTTAAACTATTAGCATATGCGTACATATATGTGTGTGTGTACGTGTGTGTGTGTGTGTGAGTGTGTGTCTATATACTTTTGTTATCTTACTATAGTTGCGTACTAAATCTTGATTAATTTTTAATTTATGAGTGTTGGGGAAGTTTGCTCATCTTATCATGCTTTGCGTAGAAGTAAACATGAAAAAAGAATAAAAATCTTCCTGTTTTGATGACAAAATTAGAAATGATAGCTTCGGAGAAGTTTTAGGCGTGCAAAGGAGGAGAAAGAATTGGAAAGATACTAAAAGATGATTCATGCGATCATAGAGCAATTACATAACGGAATTATTAATTCTGAAGTTATAATTAAAATGAAAAATATTATTAGCAAAAAAGTATTATTCTAAAAGGATATTTTCTTCGTGAATTTTACGTATCGTATTTCACATTGTTATGAATATAAAATTAATAGAATTAAATCTTATACGTTTTACAAATGCTGAAATCTACCTTTTGCAGCGATATTTTCATTGCAACGAATATGTTGTGGCTGGTTGTCGTCATATCGAATAAATAAATAAAGAAGTGACGCGATTGCACCGCGATGCTATCGCGGGCCATGAGAAAAGGCTTTTGTTATCATCGTGATATTGTTTTTCGGGAGAGGTTTATAATTTTTCCGAATCTTTGTCAAGATCCGCGAGAACGTAGATCTTTACGTAATGTATTTACTCTTATGACTCCCGCAGTATTTGCGCAATTGATGACGTTTGATAAATGATAACAATATCAGTGACGAGCATAAACAGTATAAATTTATAAAACGTTTCAAGGTGCACTACACGCCTACATACTTAAGGAGAATATTGATCTATGTGCACATTGATACTATATATAAGGCAAGCAATCGCTAAAGTGATTCACTTTGAATCGAGCTGATTACAGGTGAGGATACGAAAACCAGTGCAAAAGTATTTTAGTTTCTCAACGTTTTTATATACTTTATAAAACAAGAGTCTTTCCAGAAATCAAAATGGGAAAACTCGTGCTCGTTTGTTTTGCGCTTCTCGCAATGACTGTAGTCATGGCCTGCAAGGGACCTGGAGTGCCCGTAAGTACCTTACAATATTATGTTTAAGACTGTAATATGTGCATACTCGAATCTTTTATTAAATTATATGCTTGTATCGTAAAAACTATTAAATTAATTGTAATAAAAATTATGTAATAATATATTTAAAAAATAGCGTACTTTAATTAGTATTTAAATAATAAATTCTATGTAGTTTATATAGATTTAGTTTTTATAGCTAACACAAAAGGTTAATAAGTTCCGTCAATTTTCAAAGAGATATTAAATTGCAATCAATACAAGAAATACAAATATTTAATTTGTTTCATATTATTTCTATTTTAAATACTTACAAGCACGTAATTTTACGTTAATTCATTATATTAAGCATATTCTATAGCTTATATTTTATTCTGAGTTATTTACTTACATTTTTATTCCAAGTTAATTAAGCAGAAAAAGGAGGAAGAAAGATGTTTTGTATAAAGTATACGAGTACCACCTTGTAAATATCTTAAGTAGTAAATATAACAAGATTTGAGTATTAATTGTTACACTAAGAAAAAAAAATTGGTTAAAAAACTAAAATATTTAGTCCGATACGTACAACTAAATATTGGATCGATTCAACAATTATTTAGTTGCATGAAAAAAGATATAGTTCATTTATATTAACCATTCCAATTTTTTAACCAAGAATTAATTAAATCAACTCAATATTTAGTTGTACGTATTGGACTAAATATATTTTACAACCAATTTTTTTCTCCGTATATGAACAATTTTATTACTCAAAAGCGACAAAAGTGCGTAGAGTTAAATAATTAAGTTATGTAATGTGACAATATCGTATAAAATTATAATATTTTGCATAATCTTTTTTCAGTGCACACTTGACGACGAATGTTGCGGAGCATTTGCCTGTAATCCGTGGGCTGGTCGTTGCACCGGGGGAAAACCGGGATCACCGGGAGCAGCGGGGGGATCCCCCTGGGGACCTGAAGGCCCGGGCCCGGATGTAGAATTTCCAGTCAAAAAATCTAAACCTGCTCAATAATCATAAATGATAGTTCGGCCTGGACTTTGTTGCATGGAACTATGACTTGATTTTGCACAATATGCATTCAATTTTAAACTATGTGCAAATTTATATAACAATTAGAAATATATATCTGCTTAGTCATTACGCAGCAAAATATTCTTTGTGTTTTAATGACTAAAGCCCTTCTTTACTAATTTATAATCAATTTGCAATAGTAAAAATAATTTATTTCATGATAATATTTATTTTATGAAAATAAGAATGTATTCGGATTGTTATGTTAGAAGATACGTATGTATATGTTCTAACGTAAAATAAAATAGTTGTAATGGTCAAACGATGTACTCATGATTAATAAATAAAAAACTATATAACAATATAAAATTATGGTGTCTTTAATTCTTATTACTCAAAATTTAATGTGTAATATAATTTAGTGTAATACTGCAATTTATTGAAAGATAAATTTCCTTTTTAATTTCTGCTAGAATATACTGTTACAGTTTAATACATAATGTACATTTGTTTAAAATATTTAGCAATAATATCATTCGTCTTATCTCTGACCCTTGCTAAAGATGAAACTTTATTAGAAGCAAAAGTATTAAAAAACTTGATATACATAGATTAAAACACGTATCCTACACTCAGTACGGAAATTATGTGCGCTAATAAAAAAATAATTTAAAATTAATAAGAGATTATTGTTAGTATTATTATATACAATAGGCTTTTCAAGAAATCCATGCCTTTGATGTAATACAATACAATTACAGAAAAATATATAAAAAATATTATTAAATATTATAAAAGTATTTTATATTAAGAATGTAAAGAAAAGTCGCCAATACCGACACAAATTCCTACAGCAGTATCCCCTTATTTCTCGAAAGCTAAATATTGTACTTTATTAATATTGATAAAATCGTAATCTGTTTAAATAATTAAAGAAGTAAAAATAAATAATTCATATATTCGTAGTTTTGTTTCATTACACAAATCTGCTAAAAACAAATTCTTCAAAAGCAAAAATAAAATTTGCATAATCTTTGTAAATTGCATAGTTGTTAAACGTTAATGAGTGCATTATTGATAATATTAGTTATTTTACAATTTTTTAGCGTCCTAGAACTGTTTTATTTATGCTTTATTATTTTAATGTTTTCACAAACATTTTCTACCTTTTTTATAATTTTTATTTTTAAAAGTAAAATCTCATAAAAGATCTTATACAGGTAAAAAATGTACGCCAAGTAAATAAAATCAAAAGTGTATACAGCATCAAATAAAAAAATTAACAATTCAAAAATTGTTATAAAATCAATGTAATTTGACAAGTGACAAATTTAACTCTTAGTAACATTCTTGACAATATTATAATAAAAAACAAATTTAAAATAAAAAAATAAAGCTTTGAATAAAAACTCAATGTACATGAAACGCGTTTATTTATTTGTTACTTATTCTAACGATTCGTAAATTTTAAATTTAAATATTCTAGAGCACTAATAAAATATTTTCAATATTGTCTAATCTATCATTAACTTTTATGTACATTTTTGTAAAAGTATTGTGCTTATAATAATAATTTTTCTTCAACTCTACTAAATTGTCTTTTTATTATCGCACAAATTGATATACTAAGCGTAGGACATGTGTTTTAATCTGAGCATATCAAGTTTTTAATGAATAGATTGATTTAGTAATTAGATTAAATTTATATTTATTTTTCAACAGTTACTTTTTTCTATTTAATATTACATTTACTTGTAGAAAATGCATTTTATGGTGTACATTTTTTAAATTAAGATCTTTTTTTTATATTATTAGCAAAGTCATTATTATTAAAAAGATATTTTGTTGATTAATTTCATAAATAGTAGAGTAAAATTATGCTTATATTTTTTTTTAAAAGAAAAATTAATAAAGCGCTAAGTATACATGCTACTCCAAAAATAATTGTACAACTATTTTTTTAAAAATAAAACTCAATAACAGTATCGTTAATTAAAAGAAAATAAAGCAATAAATTAATAAATTAATAAATTTATTTTGAAAATAATAATATACAGAGCCTTGGTCCTAAACTTTCTGGCGGTAGTGTAGATACACGGATCTTATGCTATGCGTACATGCACGCGAAGTACTACTGTGTTTTTTGATAAAATGAAGAGAATTAAATCTTACACATTTTACAGTGTTAAAATCCACCTTTCGGTATAAGTGATATTTTCATTGCAGTGAATATTTTGTGGCTAGTTATTGCGATATCGAATCAATAAAAAAGTGACGTGATTGTGCACCATGATGCTATCGCGTTCTACAAGAGAAGGCTTTTATTATCGTGACATTGTTTTGTAGGGAGTTTACAATTTTTGTGAGTCTTTGCCAAACGAGATCTTTACTGTAATGCGTTTATGTTTTTCGCGATATTTGCGCAATTGATGAGGCATAATAAACGATAATAATATTGTGTAATGAGCAGTGTAGAATCATAAAAAGTCTTAAGTTGCACTAAGCGCTCACGTATTTAAAGAGATTATCGTTCTATATTTCTATGTGTACACTGAATCTGTATATAAGCTAAGCGAACGCCGAAATGATTCACTCTGAACTGAATTGAGTGCAGGTAAAGATACGAAAGTTTCATTTCTAGTGCGAAAGTATTTTTTTACTTTCTCAACATTTTTGCATACTTTGTATGCAACAGGAGTTTCTCAAGTAATCGATCAAAATGGGAAAATTCCTCGTGCTTCTTTGCTTTGCGCTTCTCTCAATGACATTAGTCATGGCCTGCACACCCCGTGGGGCATTTGTAAGTAATTCGATAAAATTATATTTAAAATTTTAATACATGCATACCAAAGTCTCTCTTATTAATTTGTATATTTGCTGAAAACTAAATTATTAACTTAATTAATTAATATAACTTGTGCTTAATAGTATATTTAAAAAATAAATAAATCCTATATGATACATTTATATATAATAGTTGTTATAGATGACACGAAAGATTGTAATAAGTTCCACAAATTTTCAAAAGCATAATATAAGAAACATAAATGACATTTATTTGATTGTTATTTATACACGTATTATATATCGTTATATATAATTTTACGTTAATTCGGTATTAAATATATTCTCTAAATGATATCTCTTTAATGATGAATTATTTGTGAATAAGCGAAGTAAAAAAGATTAAAAGAGATAATTTTGTATAAAGTATCACGTTTATAAAATATTTAAAGTATTCAATATAACAAGATTTGAGTGCTGATCACAATTTTATAAATATAGATAATAGATGGTTAATATTAAATCAAAAGTGATAAAAATGCATTGAGTTAAATAATTAAGCTATATGAAACAAAAGATATTAAGCAAGATATTTTATTATATTTTCGTGTAATCTTATTTAGTGCACAAGTGACAGCGAGTGTTGCCCGCCATTTGGGTGCATGCAAGTGAACCCATGGATTCCTTCCCGCCGTAAGTGCATAGGGTTTAATTGGGGACAACAGGGACAGTGGGGACAAGAAGGACAGTGGGGACAAGGATGGCCATGGGGACAAGGAGGACAAGGATGGCCATGGGGACAAGGAGGACAAGGATGGCCATGGAGACAAGGAGGACAGTGGGGACAATGGGGACAAGAAGGACCATGGGAATCCGGCGACTCAGGTGCGGCAGATTTGACAGTAAAAGAACCTACTGAACAATCAAATAAATAATAACTCGACCCGGACTTTATTGCATGGAACTATGATTTAATCTTAATATAAAAATATGTAAGAATTAATACAATAATTGAAAATAAATAATTGCTTAGTCGTTACGCAGCAAAATATTCTTTGTGTTTTAATGACTAAGAGCCCTTCTTTCCTATTAACCAAATTGCAATCGTAAAAATTAAATCTAGACCGCATTTTGTATATAATACAATTAAAAATAAGCCTATATAAGGTTCTATCGTACTGTGTACCGTTAAGTTCGGTTTCAAACACAATTCTTATGGAATGAATTAGAGTAAATAATAACACAAAATTAAACTAACAAGTCAATTTTATATTAATATAAAGTTAATATAATATCCCTCCCTTCCCAAAAAAGTGAAAAAACTGCAAAATAAAAATCAAGTTGCTATAGATTTGTAATAGCAGAAATAATTTTATAATTTATTTATGTTTCATGAAAATAAAAATGTACTCGGATTCTTATATATATATATATATATATATATATATATATATATAGAAATGAGTATGCACATGTAGTATATATTCTGACGTAAATTATAAGATAAACAGCTATGATGGTTAATCAATGTAATGAATAAATAAAAAATTACATAATAATTTTAAGTTATAATGTTCTTAATTATCAGTATTTAAAATTCAATGTTTATTATAGTTACTATAATTTACTGCGAGATAAATTTCTATTTCAGTTTCCGCTGGAGTATGCTGTTGCAACTGAGTACATAATGTACGTTTGCTTAAAATATTTAGCAATAACTCATCTTATCTCGAATAGCCAGCGGCGATATTCTGTTAGAATCGAAAGTATTGAAAAACGATATTATTAAAAATGTATTACTAAAAATAACTTCAATTTCTTTAACAAGAATTTTCTTTTCAAAATTATAATAGTAATCTATATATTCTAATTATACTAAATGTCTATAAAATTTTTAATACAGTTGTTTAACAATGAAACAAAATTGTAATAATAAGATAAATCAATTTATACAATTGCGTTTCATAACTTAATTATTATATTATACAATTCAATCCAACACAGAATATATTGAACATTATTAAAGATTCTAATGTCAGCAAAATGCAAAATACTCGGAGAAGCTGCAATGAAACCTTTTACAGTTATGATTAATAATTCAAATTAAAAAGGAAAAAATATAATAGTCTTCCAAAACAAATATTTCCATTGATACATTATTTGTTATAACAGATGCAACGGTATATTCTCGATAATTTCGATTTACACAAGTGCAATATAAAGTATAAATACTGTTCAAAGATCAAAATCGATCAGTTTTGATCGCGTATGATCTGCATGATCAATCCATTCTCCAAGAAAAACGGTAAGTTAAATTATCAAATTTTTTTTTTTAATAAAGACTAAAAGTCCAATTTATTAATAAAAGAATATTTCTATAAAACCCTATATATTATATTAATAATAAAATATTTTCTATTTTATTAATTTTGTCATTTAAAAGACATATTCACGTGAAGTTATTATAGCGATTTTAATTATAGTATTATTATTAAATTATTATATCAAAAATGTAAATATTATACAAGTAATGTATAATTACAGAAAATATTGGCAAGATGAGGTTTGTTATTTTCACTATTTTCATTATGATTGCTATGGCTATGGCTGCTTTCCAAGCAGAAAACCATGATGCTTCTACAGCCGCCTGCGCACAGACACGTCAAACTGTATGTATTTTCATATTTATATACAATGTAAAAAACTATTATTTCTTGTATATTATAAACATATATAGATAAAGAAAAAGAGAGAAAAAAAATTAAAGAGTTAATAAATTATAAATTTATATTTTACATTAATTATTTTTTTAATATTATTTGTATAATTTTACGTTTATATAAACTTATTATATACGTATTAAGAAAGAGACATCTATTGTTACATATGTATTAATTAAAAGACAGAAATATTTAAATTATTAAGTTGATACAATCCGCAACATAATTTAATATTAATTTTTAAACATTTTTAAATATGATATTTTAAATATTTTAGTGTAAACGAACTAGTGATTGCTGTGATGGTCTAGTGTGCGTAAAACATGCTTGGATATGTGTACCGGACGAAGAACCGCCATACTAGAGCCAGTATGGATTGATGCTTCCTTATATACGATTACGGCACTACTTTTTTCATATATATATGTATAAAAAAGAAGATATCTTCTATTCTATAACTTTAAATAAAGATATTTAGTTCTCAATATCCTTTGTCTTATTTATTAACACTTAATTCTATATATATTTTATTTATAGTTCTGTATTAAAAAAATGTATTTAATAATATAAGAATTTTTTAATATCAATACATTTAAATATTCTAAGTTTTACATTATTACTGCATGTATGTGAAATTATTTATTTATTAATATTAATTATGACACAATAATTATATTCTAATGTATCATGATTGCAATGACAAATATATCTTTGTGTTGATTGCATTTCTTTTGTGGATGTTTATTATATATATATAAATCTCATGTAAATGTTAATAGAAGTTAAAGAGCGTTTAATTTTCTTGCTAATTTGATTAAACAAAATATGATAACTTCATTCTGAAAAAATATAATTTAGAGTCTATTTTCTAAATTTTATTATAAACTTTATAAAAACTATAAATATGTATCTAAAACCAGACGGTAAAATAATTAATAATTATTAATTTAAAACTGTTTTATAGATTTTTTCAAGACAGCTGCTTATTTAATGTACTTTTTAGTTGTACAATTAATCGCTTTCAGATCAGTATTTACAGTCAATTCTTATTTCAAGTCCATCCTAAGATGCTAATAGTCCTGTGATTGGTATCATGACATCTTAAAACAGTACTTAAGACGCATTTAAATATAAGACTTGACTATGAATAGTGGCCTTAATATTATTTAAGTAAATAATTATTTTTCAAAATCACTTTGTTACAATCGTTAAATATTATAAAAAATAAGTAAAAAAAACTTAAAAAATTTGGATTTACTATGTACCTACAGCAGTATATGCGATAATTAGTTCTATTAAATAAGAGAAATGAATTAGAAGTCTATGCTTATTATTATTTAGAGTACGTAACGTATGTTTGCTGTAAAAATTTAATGATAGTATTTATCTTATCTTGCGAATAGCTAGCAACGACATTCTATTAAAATCGAAAACATTATAAAACAATATTACTAAAAATTTATTAAAAATTATTGTACTTTAAGGAAATAACTTATCTTTTAACAAAAAATTTTCCAGATTATAATAGTTAATGCCTATATTTTGATTATAGTCCTAAATATTCATGACAAATTTATTAAAAAAATTTTTTAGTTGATACAATTTAAATAATGTAACTGTTTAACAATAAAATATAATTATAATAATATGACACAACAGTTTATACAATTGCGTTTTAAAATTTAATTATAATATTATTGTAATTTAATTCTACAGAATCTATCAAACATTATAAAATGTTTTACATATAACATCAACAAAATACAAAATTTTCTATAAAATAAGAAAATGCAATAAAATATGAACTTTTCATGGTTGAAATTAATAATTCTAATTAAAAAAATAAGAATATAATATTGTAACAGTATGTAAATAAATGTTTCTTTTCATAATAATGTTATGTAAATAAATGTTTCTTTTCATATAGCAGATAATAAATCAAAAAAATTGAAAAACGACATTATTAAAAATATATTAGTAAAAATAACTTTTACTTCTTTAACAAGAAATTTTTTTTCAAAATTATATCAGTAATCTATATATTCTAATTATATTAAATGTCTATAAAAGACACATTAAAAAATCTTTTAATCTTTTAATACTTTTTTTAATATAGTTGTTTAACAATCAAACAAAATTGTAATAAGATAAATTAATTTATACAATTGCGTTTAATAACTTTCATATTGTGTAATTCAATCCTACATAGAATATATTAAACATTATTAAAGATACTAATATCAGCAAAATGCAAAATGCATACTCTGATCAGTAAGGAACCGTAAAATATGAACCTCTTACAATTATGATTAATAATTAGAATAAAAGAGGCAAAAATATAATAGTCTTCCAAAACAAATATTTACATTGGCACGTTATTCGTTATAGTCCGGGAGGTAATGACACAAATTTTTGACCAATATCAACAAAGCTGATTTTCATTTGTATAGTTATTTTCGTGTTAGAAATGAATAAAAGGACGGGGGTCTCCTACAGTGTCTTCAAATAGTTTTTTTATTATAACAACTAAAGTATTGAAGTTAGGTAAAATATGTTTATAATCTTTATTGTAGAGCTTATCACAAGCTTCATTGTTTGTTTGACCCTTCTTTTTGTAAAATGAATATTTTTGGAAATAATTAAGAAAAACTGTTTTTTTTCTCTAAGTATATCTCAAAAACTGTACGAGAGAACCAATTAATTTATAAGGAAAAGTTGTTTAATATCCTTGTCTCTATAACATGTGTCAAGGTCAACATTATTGGAACTGAGTCTCCTGTATTGCATAATTATCCTATTTTTTTCACATATTTGTATAAGTGACTAACGCACGACGTTCCGCAGTTGTCGCAGCTGACGGTATCTTTTCAACATTTCATATTGTCAATAGTAAGTACAAGAATTTTCAGCTTTGTCAATATTAACTTTTCATTAATATTAACATTTCTTTTTTTACATTGTTAAGACACTGTGGAAACCCTCCGTCCCGCGGAATCGTGGTCATTTTATTCATTTATAACATAAAAACAACTGTCTAAATGAAAATCAGCTTTGTCGATGTTAGTTGAAAATTTGTGTCATTACCTTCCGAACTATTATAACAGATGATGAAGCAGTATATTTCCAATATTTTTTATTTACACAAGTGCAATATAAAGTATAAATACTGCTCAACAATCAAAATCGATCAGTTTTGATCACGTCGTACGATCTGCATGACTATTCTATTCTCCAAGAAAAACGGTGAGTTCCATACATCTAATTTTGTAAAATAAAGGCTAAAAGTCCTATTTATTAATAAATAAATATTTGTACAAAACTATGTATTACATTAATAATAAAATATTGCTTATTAGTTTTGTCATTTAAAAAACATATTCACGAAAAGTTATTATGGCGATTTTTACTATAGTATTATTATCAAATTATTATATCAAATCGCAAGTATTATATAAGAAATGTGTAATTACAGAAAATATTGTCAAGATGAAGTTCGTTATTTTCACTATTTTCATTATGATTGCTATGGCTATGGCTGCTTCCCAAGCAGGAAACCATGAGGCCTCTACGTCCGCTTGCGTACACACAAGTCTCCCTGTATGTATTTTGATCATATTTATATATAATGTAAAAAGTTATTATTTTTAGTACATTATAAACATATATAGGTGAAAGAAAAGAGAGAAGAAAAATTAGAAAATTAATAAATTATAAATTTACATTTTATATTACTTTTTATATTATTTATATAATTTTACATATCAACTCATTATATATATTAAAAAAAGACATTATCTATTATTATATGTATTAAAAGATAGAGATATTAAAATTATTAAGTCGATACATCCACAATATTATTTAACATTAATTTTTAAACACTTTTAAATATTATATTATAAATATTTTAGTGTAAACAAACTAGTGATTGCTGTGATGGTCTGATGTGCGAACCACATGCTAGGATATGTATACCAAACAAAAAAAACTCGCATTTTGGATAATATGAATTGATGCTTCTTTATAAACGACTACGTCACTACTTTTTTCATATATATGTATAAAAAAGAAGATATCTTCTATTCTGTAACTTTAAATAAAAATATTTAGCTCTCAATATTCTTTGTCTTATTTATTAACACTTAATTTTATACTTTTTTAATTTATAGTTCTGTATTAATTTATTAAAAAATGTATTTAATAATATCAGAAATATCAATACATTTAAATATTCTAAGTTTTATATTAGTACTGCATGTATGAAAAATTATTTATTTATTAATACAATCATGACACAATAATTATATTCTGACGTATCATGACTTAACTTATCTTTTAATAAAAAACTTTCCAGATTATGATGTCTATATTTCGATTACAGTCCTAAATATTCATGACAAATTTATTTTAAAAACTTTAGTTGATATAATTTAAATAATGTAATTGTTTAATAATAAAATAGAATTATAATAATATGACACAACAGTTATACAATTGCGTTTTAAAATTTAATTATAATATTATTGTAATTTAATTCTACAGAATCTATCGTTATAAAATGTTCTATACATAATATCAACAAAGTGCAAAATACTCTATAAAATACGAAGACGCAATAAAATATGAACTTTTCATGGTCAGAATTAATAATTCTAATTAAGAAGATAAGAATATAAACTTGTAACAGTATGCTAAATAAATGTTTCTTTTTATATAACAGATGATGTAAGCAATATATTTTTGATATTTTTTATTTGCGCAAGTGCGATATAAGGTATAAATGTCTTGCAAAAACCGAAAATCAATTAGTTGTGATCACATACGGATCCGCATAACAAGTCTGCTATCCAAGAAAAACGGTAAATTTTTATATTTATCTAATTGTATAAAGTAAACGTTGAATGACCAAATTAATAATAAATTTTTATTAAAGTATTTGTATTATGAAAGTAATAAGCTATTTTTTATATTAATTAGTTTCGTTATTTAAAAGATAGATTCAACTTATATTAGTTATTTTTGTGCAAGTATTGTTATTATATTTGTATCGTGTTAATATGTCACATACACATATTGAACTGTAAATATATGTAAGAAATAATTACAGAAAGTTTTGGCAAAATGAAATTTGTTATCTTCGCTATTTTCGTTATGATTGCTATGGCTATGACCCAAGCAGAAACACAACAGTGCAGTCCTTGGCTTCAACTTGTAAGTATTTTAAGTGCACTTATATATACATATTATATCAAAAATAATCATTTTTGTATTACCAAATAAACGAGAAAACGAGAAATAAAATCAGAATTAAAAAATTATAAATTCGTGTTTTGTTTCCCATATGATTCATATGTAATATTGTAAATAATATAATACAATACTTTTATAATATTCTTATTTGCTTAGTTAATGAATCTTTAGTTAAGAATTTACTTATTGTAAATTTATTATATCCAAATATTATTTTGAACTTGCGTTCGTGTAAATGCAATATTAATTAATATTGATTTTTAATATAAAACAACACAATTTAAAATATATTTTAAATATTTTAGTGTCATGTAAAAGAAGATTGCTGCCGTTACTTGGAATGTTCAACCTATCAGGCCAAATGTGTGCCACAAAGCGGTTTAATCATACCTGGACGAGATAAAAGACCTCTTGGTCCTGGACCATATCCACCAAATGTGCCAAAGGAATATTTGGAAGAATAATTACTTACAACTTCTTAACATCTGAAAAATACTATTTGCCTCTTTCTATTTAACCACGAAGCTATTTTTCTTTTATATATATGTAAAAAAAGAACAGAGTTTTTGTTACAACTAAATTTAAATAAAGCGTAAATCAATATCCTTCGAGTTATTTATCAATAATTAATTTTACACACACACACACACACACACACACACACACACACACACACACACACACACACACACACATACACACATCCAGAGTATGCATCTTGTCCTTCTTTTTAAAATTACTATTCGTTCTCGATTTAATTTGACAACATTCCGATCATAAAACCTTTTACAACAAAATCTTTTACAAGTAAGTTAGAAAAACTTGTAAAAACTTGTAATTAAAAAATAATTTTTAGAATTCAAATGGCGATTGATATATTTAAACAAGAGTATATTTAATAATACATACGGAATAAAAAACAGACAATATGGAATAGATTACTAATGTAGAGTGTAAACTTTATTGTACTATTTATTATGTTTCTGATCTAGTCCCTTATGTGTATATAATAATATACTATTTTAATTTTATTATTTTATATTACTTGTTTTATTATTTTATTTTGCTCCTGATGTTTGATCTTTATTTCACATTTTGCAAGACTCTAACTTTGTAATAGTCTGCCTAAACAGATGTTCCCTTTTATACAGCAGACAACGCATATATGTACAAGCAATAAATAATTGATATTTTGAATTTATACAAGTGCAATATAAGGTATAAATACTTTTCAAAAGTTACAGATCGATCAGTTGCGATCACATTGTACGATCTGTATCCACATCACTCTGTTCTCCAAGAGAAACGGTAAATACTTACATTTGTATCTAAGTTTCTAATTTAACTAATTTTTAAAATAAAAAGTTCAAATTAATAATAAACTATTCCTATAAAATAGTCTATATAATATTAACAAAATAAAATATTCTTATATTATTAAATTTGTCATTTAAAAAATATAGGTATTCACATAAGATTATAATAATTTTTACAAAATTCATATTATCGTACTATATCGTACCTGTGTATTGTAAATATTACGTAAGTAATAATAATTACAGAAAATTTGGCAAAATGAAATTAGTTATTTTCGCTGTATTCGTTATGATTGCTATGGCTTTAACCCAAGCACAAGAGAAACCGTGCAGTCCTCTGTATAAACTTGTAAGTATTTCAACTGCATTTATGTATATTATACCACAAACAGTCATTTTCATATGACCAAGCAAACGAAAAAAAAGAAATTAAATTAGAATTAATAAATTATGAATTCGTGCTTTCTAAATGATACGTATATACTTATTATAAACTTATTATATCCTAATATTATTTTAAACCTATTTTCGAAGAAATATAATATTAATTAATATTAATTTTTAATATCAAATAACACGTCTCTATATATTATACTTTAAATATTTTAGTGCTACACACATAGTGATTGCTGTCGTTTTACACAATGTGCGACCTATCAAGCCAAATGCGTGCCAACATACCCGGGTGTATTTGTACCTGGACAAGATAAAAGACCCCTTGGTCCTGGACCATATCCACCAAATGTGCCAAAGGAACTTTTGGTAGAATAACTGCTTAGAACTTCTTTATATCTGACTCAGAATACATTTAATATCTCTTTCGAACCATGGCTAGTTTTTTTCTTTTAAGTATATGTAAAAAAGAACAGAGTTTCTGTTACAACTAAATTTAATAAAGGCATTCAAATGTAAAAAAAAAACCAAATATGCAATATGCAATACTCCTGATTCCTATAACGTTCTGAAATAATTACATATTAAGAAAATTTAGTTAACATATATTGAATTTCTATTAAGAAGGTAAATTTTCTAAAAAATTTAAATGTGTGTCCAAAATAAAATGAATAATACGATACTATATAATCATTCATATAGAATTGCTTTATATCTGTTTTAAATCTACATTGTCATGTTTTTAGTTTTGGAGAGAATAATTAACTGTCTTTAATATTTAATGAGTATATTTGGAAGACATTTTAGTATAATTGCACGTTGAATGAAATCAGAAATAAATAAAAGAAAACAAAAATGCCTATGGAATTACTATGTGCATACGAAAACTGTACTTACACACAGTCATTAATTCTTCGATAATGGTTAAAACGAATTAGACGACCGCGCCCATTATTATTTGGAGGGATTATCGTAAATATATCTGCGGGCATAATCGGATGTGCTTGAAATTTAATATCTATTATTACATGCTATAGTTTCTACTGCGTACGGTATGTTTAGTTGTTTTAGATGCATAATTAAATATACATCAATTAAACAACGAGATAATGCGTATGTAAAAAGATCGACGTATTATTATTAGTGTTTTATCAGATGTATAATTAAAATTAGATAATAGATGTTAGGTAGCAAATACAACTTTTTTCTCATAGAATGTATGTACATGAATTAACATATTAACAAATTTAAAATCATACTGATAATTAAACTAAACTAGAAATTAGTTTTAGATTGAAATTGCCTTGACTGCTTTTTATTTCTGTAGACAACGTAATAAATGTTATTATCAGATATATATATATATAGCAATATGATGTGTAAGTATTTCGCTCCTTAGTGCCAATTGCATTTATATTATTACATAATCGCAAACGTCACTTAATTACGGAGCAATTGGTCAACTATTACGTTTTATCGACAAAAGTAACACGGCTGTGTAAAACTCTATAAATGTTACACAAAACACGTGTTCATGGACAATATAAATGCAATATAAATGAGCATGATATTTAATAATATAGAAATAATTGGTATTATGTTGCACTTTGTTAAAC
This sequence comes from Solenopsis invicta, assembly GCF_016802725.1. Taxonomy (NCBI): domain Eukaryota; kingdom Metazoa; phylum Arthropoda; class Insecta; order Hymenoptera; family Formicidae; genus Solenopsis; species Solenopsis invicta. Next base: position 3,297,192 of record NC_052667.1, read on the forward strand.
TGGATCTGACATACGCACGTACTCTTTATACGTTTATATTTTCACCAATTAAATGCAAATTCTCGGGTATTTATATTGTTCCGTATTAATTTTCAACAATATGTATACAGTCAAAATCGGTAACGCATTTTGTATTACTGGCAGGATAAAAGTTGTTTAAATATATTTACTAGTTTTATTTCTTTATCTGCAAATTGATTAGGCATCTATTATCTGATTATCATGATCAGTATCAGTAGGGTAAGTAGTGAACGCAAGTGCGGGAATATACTTTTTGAGAGATTATGATGAGAAATTTGATTTGAGATTTATACTCTTATGAAACGAACAAAGCGCGTGCAAATGTGCCCGTCACGTTTCTTCAACGTCTCTTCCTACATAAATTGACACGTCAAAAAGCTCGAAGCGGCAACGATACTTGAGTCGAATGTACAGCGGTAAAACCGTGAAACGCGAATGTCGCTTAAAAGCGTCAAGTATGCTGCCACGGATATACTAAAAAAGGTTAATTCGGCTCATGATGTGTCGAAGCTTCGCCGATGACAGGAAAAAAACCCCGACTATTTCTATTCAGCCACTATGGGCGAACAAAAGGACAATGCTACCGGATGATTCAGTTTCCTTTCCTGTTGTTTCCTGTCAACCGAATTAAAGAACAAGAGCGCTTTGTCGGAGAATCAATGGAATGCACGAGGCGCGCAATATGCACTCGATAGAATGCCGGCGCAAAGGGCAAAAAGCACTTGTGCATTCGATACTGTTGAAATGGAAAGAGAATATCAGCGGAAGGCGCCTTTCTTTTTGCATTCTCATATTCCCGCAGGCGCGTATAAGGTGATCTGCAATAACCGAAATCTGCAAAACGATTTGTCCCGCGAACGTGAACCGAGGATTGACGTAACGGATGGCTACACAGTGCTATTTACTTCCGCACTAAAGCGTTTATTAACTTCACGAGCGTTCAAGTGGGCGTAATAGTTGCTCGCTAACTTTGAAATATAAGCGGCTAACTTGTGAGCATCGAGAATATCAAATTTTTTAAATACAATAATAAGAATCTAAGTGCACAATGAAAAAATTCTCGCTTTACATAAAATTGTCATATTATTCTATAACATTTACTTATGGATAGGACGTCTCAGAAATCACGCGCGTTATATTTAGATAAGATAGGAATAAAAAAAATAATATGAACCAGTTTTCCGATTTATCTAAAAAATAACGAATAACGGAAATTCTATGAATTTTAAACTACGTCTCTCTTCGATAGATTAATCATTATTTTTATGTAAAGCGCTTTAGTTTGGTATGTAGTAACTGTCGATGTAGCATAACCCGACTTTGCTTTCTTAGAATAGAGATATTCGAAGTATAAATAAATATCGTAAGATAACACGACATTAATACTTTCAAAGAATTTCTTCTTAAACATCTAGCATATTTCAACTTTTTAGAACATTTCTTATAACACTATAGTTGTTATAGTTGTATTATTTTGAGAAATTATTGTACGTACATAAGTAAGTCGCTGAATGTAAATAATGTGTTCACTTATTATTGTTGGAAAATAAAATGTCAATACATGAAGAAAAAGAAACTACTGTTCTCATGATATGTAGAATATACAAACATGTATATATATGAATATATACATATACAAAAATGTACATAAACATGTAGGTTCATGAAAAATGTATTATAGACATCGTGCCACGTGTGTGAGAAAATATAACGACTTCCCGCTAATTGGTTATACGTCGTCAGATACATACATTGGTAAACTTACTTGTGTGAGTCGCAGTCGTATAAATACTATAAATGCTTTGACCGTTGTAAACCAAGATTTCAGTCGAGGTCGAGCTCTCGAGACAGTCAGATCTCAGAAGAATTTTGATCGAAGCTTGGTGAGTATTTACTAATACGAAATATAATTCTCTACTTTAAAATTTGTCATATTAAACCTCCATAAAATTTATAAACTAAGGTACTAAAAGAAAATGTTAAATAAAATAAGACAATGAGTCGCGCATGTAACAAAATTGATAGTTATTATGAAACTATATATACATAAATTATTATTAATATAGCTGTTAGAAAATTAACGACAAAATTTAGTGAAGTGACAACGATAAATTTAGTCTTTAGAAACTTAATACAGTGTCAATTTATCCAAGAGCCTCGATTGTATAATCATTTATTCATACTAAATACATATTGAAAATATAAGTGTCATATTATCACTATAGTTGTTGTAAATTTTTAACTTTTATCTGTCACCATGATTAATTAAAAAAAAAACATTTCAACATTTCTTATTAAAAATATTTTAATGTTGGAGATTAATTTAAAAAGTTGAAAAGTCTAGAAAACTAAAAAGAGAGAGGGAGAAACATACGTAAAAAGTATAAATTTAAAATAGTAGATATTATATTTAAAATAGTAGATAATATTCGCAAAACATGCTAGCATTATAGAATTTATTTGTAATAAGCAATTTTTTTTAGTGATTTAGACGTTTTGTTAGATATCACAGCACACGTTCGATACACGCTATATCCGCTCACGATTCAAATGACTGCATAGTTTTGTAGTCAACAGCACATTAGGAAGATATTTGTAATTAAGCAGTCACGTAAATGCAAGACATGATCCTAGAATTTACATGGTGACTTTGGCCATTAAAGAACTAAATGAATCAGGCCTTGATGAATCATCCGTATATACCTGTAACCTGCTACGCAAGTAATATAAAACTCATGGTCGACTTATCGCATTATGTAAACTGAGTTTCATGAATAATCTGAACGCGTCACGAATAAGTTAGGAATTAAAATTAGATAGTATTTGGAATAAAGTAGCAAACAAGATGTTCTATACTCTAATAAAATTAAAATAACCTAGAGTAATTTAAAAAATTTTAATAGATATTAGTTCATCTTTTTAGAATGTTTTTTTTTTATTATTTTCACATCTGAATCTAATTCGCTAAAATTATTTGTTTGCAGAATACGACACTGCTGAGAAGATGGCAAAATTAATGATGTACGTCTTTGTAGCATTGCTAGCTGCCTCTCTTATCATGGCCGCTCCCGATAAGGCTACTTGTAAACGACATGGTGACCCCGTTAGTATATGTATTCTTGCATGTTTTGTTTTCATGATAAAGCTGCTTTTTTCTTTCATATTCTTTTTGTAAATTAAATAAGCAATATTGCTATAATCAACAAGGAAAGTGCTCTAAGCTAATGATTCTGTCATATTCGTAATGAAAAGCTAAACAATTCATACAATTGTTTGTGCGAGAATTATATTAAAAGCACATAATCAGTAAACCAAAAAGGTTTAGACCAGGTTTTAGTCTAATAATACAAGAAAAATGCACGCATAATTTTTGCATAGTATTGTGTATATCGCCAGTATTAAATCCATGAAGAATAATGCAAAATGTATTTTTATATATAGTTCTTCAAAGTTTATCTATTCTAATATTTATATTATCACAACTCAATATTTTTAAATTTTCATATTGTTATCTAGTAAATTATCATATTGGCAAGCAACTAATTCGTCGTGGAAAAGCAAGCAAAAAATGACATTTAGAGCATTTAAAAATTTATTTAATATATTTTACTTACTTTTTCGCAAGAAATCTCGTTAGTTATGCAATACCATTATTTACTAAAAATTTTAGATATATATATATGTATATATATTTATATATAACTTTTCTTTACATGTAAATATTTTCTTAAAATTCTTTGATTTGATATGCAACTTGTTATAATCAGATTTATAAAGTTGTTAATACTTTTTATCATACCATTTCACTTTAAATTAAACTGACAAATAATAGATTGCTTATTAAATTTCAGTGCGTTGGTAGTTCGGAATGCTGCCCCAATATGAGATGTCACATGTATGCAAATAGATGTCAAGTCATAATTACTGAGGAGGAATTGATGGCACAACGTGAGAAGATTTTGGGCCGAAAGGGCAAAGATTATTAAAAGGGATAAGATTTTTATATCGAGATATTATAATAATGGATGACGATTCTCTCTTAGTTTATCACAACTCATATGTGAAGACTGTTTCGAGAAATTAAATATTAATATGTAACACTGAATTTGTATACTAATCACAAAAATTAATATGATATATATGATTTTGTACATGCATACTGCATTCATTGTAGATATAAACAATTTATCTTGATAAAAAATGAATAAAAAAACTAAAAGAGAGAGTGTGTTTATCTTATCTATTAATTTTTTCAAAGAATATGTATTTCTCGTAAACGAAAATAAACTGACGTCAGAAGAAAATAACAAAATATTTATCCGATTGAATATTGCGTTATCTTGTTAATTTGCGTTAATTTAGTTAGTAATTAAAAGAAATTTTTAAAATAGTGCATGTAAATCATTTGTGTTATCGGATTTCTTAGTGACAAACTATAATGTACATTCAAAAGAATTCATCGTAGAATTCGATGTAGAATAATGAAAAATAAATAAATAAAACACTCCAAGATTGCCAAGTGATGAAAATTTCGAGCGAATAGATCCGTCGCGACGATCCCCCGCTTTTGTCCGCTTGTGCATCGCCTCTACGCGTGCGTCCCGTCTGTTATATTCGAGGACATTTAAATTCACTATCTCCTATCTCGGTTTACCGTACACTCGTTAAAAGGCGAGCCTTTGTTCGATAAAAAGACTTCGCCGGTGTATCCGCAGAACGGAGTAAAAATCCCACCGGACTCGACATGTTACGTGGCGTGCGAAGGACAGGTGCGCGGGGGTCCGTTGGGGTGGTTTAATAGCATCGACTTATCTTTCGATAAGCCCGTAGCAGAACTCGCCATATGGGCGATTCGAAATCGCCCATGAACGATTTCTTTCCACGTCTCCAGATTACGATGGATAAGTTAATGACACATAAAGGTATTGTCATGGTTGCCGTATCACGATTCTAAATCTCCGTTCGCAACTCGCCCCTCGATATCTCCATACGTATCTCCGCGAATATTGAAAATGACGCGTCTTACGAAACGACGCCTCGGAAGATTAAATATTGCACGAAACAATTTACCGAGTACTTAACGTGATCGGCGCTAATAAGAGTTTCGCAAAATTTCGACAAGTTTCTCTTTGTAATGTCCCGCCATGAATATATTTCATCGACGGAGCCGAGGCCTTTGTAAATTTGAAAAGTAGGTGGACTTTGATTCAAAGACCAAAAGCTTCTTCGGTTCGTTATACAAAATTTCCGCCGTGTTCCAATCTCATTAGCGCCGGCTTAAAGTTAAGCGCCCCAACTCTTTTGCGCCGGACCGCACGCGCTCTTTGACCATCGCAGTGTTTTAACAGAAATCTAACCTTCTTGACAAATTAAAGACAGACGTATACGCACATATCTTTAATCGAGAAAAAAAGAAACATCTCAGACAATCGTTCCGTAAAGGAATATGCGCCTTGCTTGAAATTCGTTCGTAATCCTGTTGCTCGCGCGAGTTTGTTACTCACGATTAAATTGATTTTTTATCTCGTTGCTTTCGATCTTCGAAATTATCATTTGTGTATTTACCTATTATTATAATATATCTTACAATTAATGTAATTGCAATTACCATAAATTTACTGAAATTTATAACAGGCAAATAATTCGGTCGCGCTTTTCATTTTAATTTTCGTAAATCTGCGCCTGTTGCGGCATCGATAAGGCAAAAAAAGAGTTCTATACACATATAATCGGTTGCCAGTAAAGACGTCACCTTGCAAATATTTGCTCGTTGTCCCTTATCGCGCCCCAGCTTAATTGCCATATGGCGTACGATCATATTTCACACGCGCGTTTTTTTGTCTTAGATACATGTGTCTTGCACATACACAAACACGCGGATATTTTCTCACTTGCGACGACAGTCGATGCGCACTTTCATTAATCAAAGAAATATTTTAATTTCGTAAATCAAATGATCAAAAGCATGTCAAGAAACCACATACATTTATTATTTATTTTTAGAGACTCGAGTGTGCTGTGTATAGCTGTCTGGATTGGTGGAATCCTCTTACGCTCCGAATCCGGTTACGCGACGTACTTGGCGCTCGAAAAGAGAAAGCGCACGAGATGAACATCGTTCGAAGTAGTGTCAAGGCCGCAAGGACGGGTCGGGAGTCGCGCAAAATCCTAGCGTCGAAAGCCGTGCTCCACAAAAAAGAAAGAGAGAGAGAGAGAGAAGGTAAAGAAGGATGCACGAAAAGAGTACCAAAGACAAACGGCGAGCCAAGGCGAGTCCTTGACTCGAGTCGAGTATCTCTCCTCGTGGTACCTTTTAAGTTCTTATCCCACGAGGTAGGCCACGGGCATACAGCGGGCCCTCCAATCCACTTTTAAGCACGTTCCCGTGGCGGATCGCATGCTAGAAGATCACGTCGAGCGAAGTATAATAACGTCATCAGAGATTACGGAGATCGAAGATACAAGTGTGTCAGGGCTCATAGAGAAAAAAAGAGAAAGAGAGACAGAAAGATGACGGATTGCCTCGTTCTATTCTCGAGCGAGATCAGCTGCGAGCTCACAAGGAGCGAAGTAATGCCGGCGGCATGCCACGAACATACGCCCTCGCCACAATATGAAAACATTATCGGCCGTAAGCCGGAAGGTACACAGCAATGTGCTGAGCTTAGCTCTGCAGCTCCCAGAGCTCTGCAACGCGATCTCTCACTACCGCGGTGCAGTGCTACGTCAGGACGTCAGGATTTCAGGTGGGTACTTGTCCGCCGGATTCGCATGGCCCAAAAGCGCTCCCGGGCACGGAGAAAGGGAGAGACACCGGAGCCGATTTGCGAAAGGAACGGGGGAGGAGATAGGCTGCAGCGTACCAGGCATGCACTCCGCCCCAAATCCTCGACGGATCCGCCGTAAGAGCGTTAATGAAACTGTCGCCAGATTACTACTCGCCGGCGCTACTTTTCTGATGGCGCTTTCGAGGACGCTCGAGGACTCGCTCGTCTTGTCCGACATGAAAGCTCCAAGTCCGGAAGGATTTGGTGCCGACGACGGGAAATATTCCGCAGCTTCGATGACATTGCCCCGTAGTCGAAAATTACCGTTCATCTTGTCATTTCGCCCGACGACGCGCGGGCAAAAAGAGCGTTTAAACGTATGCTTTGTCAGGCACGGCCATGGCATCGGGGACGCGCTAGTGATTTTCCGTTATCGAGTTGATCCGACGAATGGGGAGGTAGGGGGTAAAGTGTGACGGTGACGAGGACAGGTCGGTGTTGAGGAGATTGCGAATACCGAGGCGAATACCGGCGCACCGACACGTACGACGATACAAACACCCGGCTACTTAGAGACGGGGGAAATGGGACTGGCCATTTGGGGCAAACTACCCCTAGGCTAGAGCTCACGCGACCGATCTTATCGTCGGCTTAGTCTGGGTCTCGCCTCGAACGTACATCGCGTGGACATGTACACGTGACAGTCTACCACACGTACGAAGCGGAATCCGCCTCGGCTATCTTGTCGCGGAATTGATTTCTTGCATTCGTTATTTCCTTGGGACTCGACCGGTTAAGTGTATACATGTATGTATACATTTTTTTTTTTACTCCGACGAACCGTGGCGATTAAGCGCGCATTGTGAAATATTCACAAAGATACTATCGGTGCTACCCACGTCGGGGAAAATGAGTTTGAAATCAAGACGAGCGTTATCGCACGCGCGAGATCCACCGAGTCGTCCGGTGGATCGCTTTATAATAAAGTTTCCCTCGATCAATAAAACTGTATACAAAATATAGAAAATCTCGGTATGAACAGTAAGAAAAATTTACAAATAATAGTTCACTCGTCTATTTAATGTCTCCTCATTTGCAGAGGGATGTGTTATCCATTTAGAGCGATTATAACAAAATTGATTGACCTAGATTGCACCAGACAGTCAACCAAAGAAAAAGGAATATAGCAAACTCTCTTGTTGTATAGTATTGTGTTTTGAAATTGTATTGACTGAATGCCAATGACCCAAAAAATATATTGTTTTGCGTTGACCTAGTTCATCGAAATATTGATACATGCCTATCTGAACGTCGCGGCTCGATTGCACAAATTGTTCTAGAATCACGATCATCGTTCAACCTCTACCATCGCGCGACGGCAACTTCTCGACCGTCTCTTATTATTTGCCGGTTCTATCCTGATCAAACCACGATACCGCCGAGAGGGGTCGAGACTCCTTTGCAACTTGAGATCGTAGCGCTTACACAATCATACCCGAGCATTTCGCTGAGATCCTTCGGATTACACGGGGTCGGTCTTGCGAGTAACTCAAGTCGAACTTAACAGTCGGTTAAGTCCGCGGATAGTTCGGACCGTTTGGCGTTAGTCCGGTTCGTAGGGAGGGCATGAAGTCCGAACTGTAAGCCACTACGTAACCCCGGCGGCCATAGGGGGGTTCGGCCGAGGTCATGGAGACGTGCCAGTCTTATCTCGATTTGCATAAATTCATAGTTTGCGGCTTAGGCCGCAGTAGGAACTAAGGACACCGGGCGTACCTTATTCCGCGTCATCAAACTTTCAATTCCTTTACAGTCTTGTTTCCAGTTAGTACGTGATTGCATTTCAGATCAAAGTAAATTTATTCGTCTCGGTCCAAGATGAGCGTGATAATTTCCCTTAGAAATACATTACTTCTCGTATACGTCAATACATCTCGACTTTTTGTGCAGTTTCGTGTTTCGCGAATAACGCGAGAGTGCCGTTCAAATATATTAAAACACATTGCGATATATTCCAACAACACTTTCTATACGCTCGATTGATTCACTGACGAGTGTTAGCTTTTAGCAACGCGAAAGCCTCGCTTTAGGGCAATTATAGCTCGCGGAAGCAGCGCGCAGCTTCGAATAAAGGGCATTTGGCATTTTTGACGTGTGTTCGTCGGCCTGATGGAGGCCTCCGGCGGCGTATGAGTATAAGTCGAGGTGGACGCTTTATGGAATTAATAAAATATTCACTCGGCACACACAGACAGACTCAGGCAAAGTAAGGCATATAATAATTTTCTGACACGCCACCTTGTGTGTTGTCTCCGACCGTCAGGCGGCTGTACGTGACTGTTATCGCCGAATCAGATCAGAAAATGGCGCAAACTCCGATAAATAAGATAAATAATGTAATGCGCCTTCCGTACCCGCGGTGACCCCTCCCTGCGAAAAACTTTCAAAGTCGCGTGCACGTCCATCAGCACGCGGCGAGCTCTAATGCCGTGTTTCGCGCGGAATAGCTACGATTGGCCTCGTTCAAGGAGATTCTGCCGGGAGTGACCATTACGCTGCTTGCGCCGCGGAGTAAAAGTCGTTATTTGACTATCTCCGATCGCGTGCCTGTGTGCGCCAAGCGTTACTCTATCAATTTCTTTCGTGCCATTAACCCCATTGACGTGCGTTTGCACTTTAACGTACATACATTTACCTTACGCAAATTACAAAGCCCATACTTGTTATTTTATTTTATTTTATATTTTTTTTTTAGTGAAACAAAAAATGCTTTAACACAAATATGACGATAATTTCTAATTATCGTTATTAACAGTGCGCAACGCTTTTGCGAATAATATGGATCTTCCAAGTAGACTTCCGCTGTAAGCCATCGCAAGGGGGATTTCCCGATTCGACGAGGCTTTGATATTTTTAATGAACGCGGAAGGCTAAATTCCATGGGGATTCTCGACGGACCGAGGATACGCGATAATCATTAGACATAGATTCGCAGGGGTGACTGTCCGTTCCCTCGTTTCAAACCCCGTCTCCGTGCCTCCACACTTATCCACCGAAATTCAGGGTGCCTCCGTCGTCCTCCCCCTCTGCCCATTCCGCCAGGATGCAGTTCCGCTCGCAAACTCGGACTGCAGCCATGGGGGATGCACGGGGTGGTGAGGCGGTGCAGTCGGTTGCCATAGCGACCTATCGTCACTGGACACCCTTCACCCCTCATTTCACCTACGTTCCATCCCCATGCACGGTGATCCGGCGGCCGGACAACATCGTTCCATGCCGAGCCAAAAACACTGGTCTCTTATTACGCAGCTAAGCCCGTGTAAGCCCGTGAATTGTCTTCCCCGCGTCGGATTTGACCATCGATTCTCCGCCCGTCCACAATCATTCGTAACATACGAATTCTTCTACGCCGAATTCGTACGCCGCTCGAACAAGATGTTACACTCCATTCGCTCGCGGTGAAAACAATGGCATATTACTCGTGCGTCTGAATTTTTGGCAAGAGTTCGTCGGCTGTTATTCGTATATCGTGCCGATATGCCGCGGAATCATTAGTAGCCGCGTTCGCTGTTCCGGCTCAGGTTGGCTCGTTGTAAAAATAATTACATTCGGTCGCTACGGGAAATGTAATACAATTGCCTCGCGCAAGGATACCGAAATGTACTCTAATTACACAGGGAAGGTAATGAAAAATAGATATACAGAGTACGCGGTGTCGCGCTGCACACACGTATCGCGTGTACGTATAGAGGATTGAAGGTTATTTAATAATTAATAATCGCGGTATATATTGAGTTTTAGAGAATACACAAGCTCGACACAATTCCTGATAGTTCAAAGTAACACGACAAAAAGTGAAATAAAGGTGAATTCATATCATTTGATTTATAAGCGAATGTAGCCGGCCGTTACTTTTACGTGAGCGCCGCGTGGTGTCTTAATACATTCGGCGACTATCCGGATGACAGCCACACCCTTTCCTGGTCACGCGACAGACGACTTTGCAGATGCAAGGATAATTAACAGGACCCTAGGGGGTTGATAACGTAATCGTTTCAACGGTCAAAGTACGACGAAAATTCCAAGTCGGTCTCAATTAGCCGACAATTAACGAATCTCTAAATTGATATGGAGCCTAAAATGACGATTATGTTACCTACGATACGATAGACGCTACTTAACATTGTCATTTCATCACAGTCTAAATTTCTAAATCGGTAATTGTACTAAAAAAAAAAAAAAAAAAAAAAAAACGGACGAGGTCAACTATTTGAAAAAAAAAAGAAAAAAAACAGCATCGTTTCAATGGTCACCCCCTCCCCTTTGGCTTTTTACATATTACACCGGTTACACCGGTTTAACATTGGCAGCCCCCGATGTTATCTGCCTTGATAATTAATGGTCGACGCATACCTAAAGCGACAGTGAATCCGCGCAATAGTGTTTATAGATAGTAAAGCGCCGGTATGAGCAAGCACGCAACGCGATCAATGGGCCGATCGATCGATCTACACCAAACGTGATACACCGGTAGTGCCAATAGTCTGTTACGTATTCGGACAATCGGGGACAAGGGGGGTGCACGACCCCTTCGTGTCCTGCTGGCACAGTGACCCTGTTACCCATACACCAGTCGGAACACATTCTCGCACAAACACACGCCCGCACGTTCGCGCGCGTCGACTATGTACACCGATGCGCGCGTATTGGTCGCCATCGATACCGATCAAATACCGAAGATTCTGAGGCAGGCCGAACGCACGTGCCCCCGCACCGAGACGCCTGTTGCACGTGATGTCGCCCTACGAAATATTCGCGGACTTCGCGCCTTCGACGCTCCGCACGAGCGCCGATCATCGTCGGAATCCTAGCATTGCGCGACCGTACCGGAAGAACGCATGCGAAACACGCGTTTTCCGCGAGCAACGATAATTCCATGTTATAAAGATTATGATAAGTATGTATATATTTTTCAAGACAATGCTTTGCCTTCCTCTTGCTGATGTCTATTATGTTTCAGAATCGCGAGGGTTTGCGCCTATTGTACTTTGGATATATATAAGAATTTAATATTTATTTCATCTACGATTATCGTTAAATTTATTTCCTATTAAAATCTGCGTGTCTTTTCTCTTAAAACAAATAAAGCTGACTTTTTTACGATTATATATTGCTGTAATCGAAAATATTCACTAAAGTCATATTTCTCCACTGTTAGGTAATTTTTAGTATTATAAATGGTTTAATAATTACGCGTCTTGGATTAGCCGAGAAACGAGTTGACAATTTAAGAAATCATATCAGCTATGTAATGTAACAATAAGATAAAATGCTAGAAGCTTCAAATAATGTAGATAAAGTTACTCGGGCAGTTGATAAATGTCTTCAATTTAGCGATGTGATTCTCGATGAAACGCATACTGCTCGAATAATCACCTGTGAATTATACCGCAGCATCGTTAACGCTCACAGACGAGATAATCGCACGATCGTAATTATCGACGATGCGATCGACCAGCCGATCGACGGAACAAAATTTATTGTCACATCGTATTTAACCGGCGGCGTGAACTGTCCCGAGTCGTTGCGCTCGTGCACGCGCACACAGCTATGTGCGTTTACGCACGCATGTACACATAAATATATAAATATGTATATATATATATATATATATATATATATATATATATATATATATATATGTATGTATGTATATATATGTATGTATGTATATATGTATGTATGTATGTATGTATGTATGTATGTATGTATGTATGTATATATGTATGTATGTATATGTGTGTATACATGTATATGTAAATGTATACCTTGCACCCTGAGCGATCCCGTGTTTATTTCCACAATCAGGCGAATCATAATGCTATTATCAGAGGGTGCAGCACGCGGGGGTGAACTACTGTCCCTGCACCATGGTGGCACACGACCCACTGATATGGTGACCCTATTGAGTGCGAACGCAATCGTGTGTGGGACGAGCCACGGTTAGGTTCCGAGCATGATCATGTTTGACATGGTAACTTGCGTAGTGAATACAGCAAGGTTTATGTCGAAACATAGACGCAAAGACGTCCAGCAAAACGATTATCGAAATGTGCGATGGAACGTAATGACAATGGATCATGAACTCATCAGTATGCATAATTCTATTTTTTTTAAATTCATTTCTCATAATTATTCAATTTCGTATTTTTAGAAAGGTATTTTTCAATTTGTATCTAGCAAATTCTTAGATACTTCTAGCAATTTTTCTCTCCGTGTAACGCATCAATGCCGCATCTTCATTTCTATGCTCGAGATATTGCGTCACATCATGGGAAGCGTGCCAACCATCTTAATAAACTTAACATCTCACTTACCCTCTTCGCCGTCATTGCGTCTGAAACTTTGCTGTTCTGTCAGAAATCTGCAATCAGGGAATTGCACGGCAGCTTCTCTCTGTAACACATATAAATATTGCATTAGAAACAATTTTTCGGATAGCTTATTCGTAGAATCAATTACTTAATTTAAAATTTTGTACGCTAAATTATTAAATCTGTTATTCAGAGAATCGTGTTTAATTATAAAGAATCCGTTTAACATGGCCCAGAGAGAATAAACACACACGGAGATCATTAACGATGTAACGATCAAAAATATGTCATGGGATATTTTCATTCTAAATTTCATCGTTAATGAAATCAAAGATAATGATCGATACGATCCTCATCGAGTCCGCATAATTGGCCGGATTTTATACAATGGAAATGACGGTGGGTATGCGGTTGATTTATTGTGGCGCTGTACCGTTGTTGCCGGTAATTTTATCTCCATCAAACGTTTTTCCAGGAAATCGAAACCAAATGGGAGTATTAATATCTCATTGTACGCTCGCGTGTCGCCGACACTTTTCCCGCTCACGCTGGGCTTTTCCATCGATTTATATCCCCTCCCACCATTTTTCTCGCCGATTAAAGTGAGTACTCGCGAAACCGCGCGCATCGAATCACAGTGGCAGCGTTTGAAATTGACAAAATGTTCATGATCACAAAAACAATTATACGCGGTTCGTGATTTTATTATTGACTCGCCACGGTGTCGATAATCAAACAAATACTTGTAATTAACAGCGAAAAATTAGCGTGAAGTGATCCACTGTGCCAACTCGACAGAGAGCAATTTACAAGACGGCTTAATTAAAAAGCACTCTATCAATGGTATTCGTTTGTATTTTTGATTTCCAAGTAATAAACGATACGCATTAGCGTAATCTAAATTAATCCTCGTCGATTGTAATTATTTTCGGTTTTGCATCAATTGATGAAACATGATGCGACGCGGCCTTTTAGTAATAACATATTCGTGATGTTAATACTGTATATACCACTTTTAATATTAAAATTATTTTGGATTAATATTTCAACAGTTTAAAATATTTATTGAAAGTAAAAACGTATGATCTAGAAACTCCGATCGCTAAATTCCTTTTTAATGAATTAAAAGGCAATAATTATATATGAAAAATTTTCAGACAGTCATTATTGAGCGCCCTTTAATCGCATGGCGATAACTCTTGTCTAAACGCTAGGTTTGTTATTCCTTGAATGTCCCTTAGGCCGTGAATGTGGCGAGTCTCGAAGGTTATAGCGGCTAAAGATAGTCCCCTCGTGATAACGCCGCGCTAAGATACTGTTGTTTCGAAGCAAGTAGCCATATCTTGATTGGAATCTTTGTCCCTTACAGTTATCTAGTACTGAATGTGGATATGCGTGTAAAACTCGATTACTCGCATCTCACAGCTGAAATTGGTATACGGCGAAACATTTCGACATTAACGAATGTACGCTTTTTTTATACATACATATTATACAAATCCTACATTTATCCGCCGGATCGACAAGTATAAACCAGCCCTTTTTCCTTCATTGTTAAAACTATACAATTGTGCGAAAGAGATTCGCTCGCCAAACGGTTATATCTACTTTGTACCATAAAGTCATTTATTTCGGCCGGTAATGAGAACATAAAAGACATCTGCAGAATATATGCAATGCGCGCGCGTTATTTCATATTTTTACGAAAGCCGAGAGCCTTCGAAATGATTATGTCGAAGGGATAAAGGCCTCTGCGATACGAATTAAAAAGGTGCGCGCGGATTGCGTCAAAGCAGCAAATTTCTCTGGGATTTCAAACAAGAATGGAAAAAGCAAAGATGTAATTCAGACCTCTCTGAGTCTGTAATACATGCATTATATGTATTATAAAGAAAAGATTTTGGCCTCGTTCTTTTTATCAATTCTCAATTTAGATGCGGAAGCTTACGATTTGAATCTTTCGTGCGATGTAAAGAATATTTATATTAATTTCTCATAAATATGGCTATTTAATAGTATAAAAAAATGATAATAACGCGTTTCATTCATTTCGTTGATTTCGAATAATTGTAAAGTTTTTAAAAGTAAAAGGAAATAAAAATAGATAAACATTGAAACTTTTCAATATTGAACTTTTAAAAAGATTAAAACTTTTTATAAACCATTATATAAATCTTTAAATCCTTTCATTTAGAAATGTGCAGGACTCTCTTTAGCAAGTAAATATAATATAATTAAAAAGAATCAAACGTAATGCTACGTCTAATCAAGTCTTCGCTAAATAATCTATAGTGGAAAAGGTGCGACTTCTGAAATGCTCTATATACGTTGACTCGTCACGCCCTTCAATTATCATGCCGCCCATAGTGCCGTTAGACTTCCGCATACAATTACTTAGCAGAGACCATAGTCGTGTAAAGATATCCGAGAACAAAGATAGCTAGTCCCGATGATGATTCGTTGAAACAGCAAATTGAGCTACTATCCTCTCTGCACGAGCCAAACTTAACGTTATACGAGTAATTAAACAGAATGTGCAACAGGCCGTGCGCGATTTATAATTTCCAATAAAAGCCTGATGCTTTAGTTAAATTTTCTGTGGCCGCTGATCTCGTTGTATAAAACAGAAAAACTAAATATCACTTTATGATATCGATTAAATTATAAATCCGCATAATCCCACATTACCGCACACCTCTAATTGCCATCAATAATTATCGCATACCTGTCAGTGCCCGGAAACGTTGTTAAAATAATGTTTAAACTGCACGCTTTAATTACGTTGCTACCTGTTGCTGCCTGATTGCAAAATAAATATTTATTTGTTTGAATATTAATCTGTTATCTGTGCATTGCGCTTGGGTATTATGAGGAAAAATATTCTTGGCTGTGCATCAAAAAGAGAATTCGATACCATCGACCTCCCTTTAAACCACTTTAAACCAATCGCCACGCGGATATATCAGTTCGCCGCAGTGTTACCTGTTTATTGTATTTAAAATACAATGCAAATTTTATCTGCTTAATGAAGTGAACATAAACGCGGTGTTTCCCGATTCCGATTTTTTTTTTGCACAAGAAAAGCCACTTCTGATATTTATCCGTTCCTCTTTCACATCAACATTTATAAGAAGACACGTTACGATCATAATTGAAAATAAGATTGCGACTGTTTCTTATCAAGTTTAACTGTAAAATTATTTCAACGCCTCCCCCGTAGATACGAACCGAGATAATCAGTAAAACTGTCACACACGTGGCAGGCGGTTGGGCCATTTCACAAGATAAGAAATAACCGACTCGAAATCGTGCGTGCAAGACGGTCGGTTGAGAGAATCAACCGTGCGTTAAAGGCGCGTCGCACGAGGGGGTAAGCACGATGCGTGTCCACATATTCTTGGCATGGGGTGCACCTGTAGGGGGCTTCACAAGGAAGTGAGACCCCATGTGCACGAGTGCTCACTCACCGTAGCGAAGACGTTGGCGAAAGTTAGATGCCCTTTTGAAGAGCCGGATATCCTTTCGTGGCGTTAAACCGCCTGTCTTTTAACAGTTCTAACGGTTATTTTCATACGAGATTATAAATGTTCAATGAGACATTTCGTAGCAGGACAAAACAATAAATAGATTGAATATAACGTGAGATAAATAAATATTAATAAAAACAGTCGATTGCTTCTGTGAGACTCTATCTTTTACTAGCGATGTTACGTCGTATAGACTTTCCCGAAAATTTTTCACAAAATTCGACATCTCTGTACGATCGTACAAATTGTGAAGTAGGAAAAAGAAAACCTAGCAAAAGATCATTCGCTCGAACGTTCAGAGTGCTCGGTGGCTGTGCATCGCTCGACAATTTTCATCGTACGTTATTCAAGTACGAAGCGGAGCCTAATGCGTACGAAGCGGAGCCTAATGCTCCTAGACGTCGTAGAGGATGGCAGCTTCAAGCGTTCCTGAACGAACGTAACGTGAGCAAGTTCCCAGGAGCGACAATCTGTCGTCATAGTTACCGGATTTGTCCGTTGTCCCCGCGCTAGGAAGCGTACCTTCAATCTGCATTGTTAAGATCGTGGACGCGCGAACGTCAATAAGTGCCGCCACTTACGGATGCATTCTGGTGAACACAGGCACACGTGTATGAGCGCGTGCCTGAGTGCGTGGAGGAACGTGTTGCGGGTTCACGCCGCGGAACCATTCGGAGAATGTGCTCGGGTAGAACGAGAGGCGGACGGGATTCGGACGCCATTATCGCGGACATTGTCCGGCGGAAATCATTAAACTAAAATCTAACTACGGGCTAATATAGCAAACCCGGGCCTATTCTGAAAGCTTTCATACCCAGCCGCAATTCGCTTCGGTTTAGGCCGCAAGTACGGGTCCGCGGGGACAAAGCGTAACTCATTGCCGGAATTCCCATGGATTCGCCGACGATGATGGTACCGCGATGAAGACGGCAGTGGCAAGTTTCAATGTGTATCCGTGTAATGGCAATCTCGACTGTGTTCTCACACGCTATTTTTTGCGCTTCAAACTTTGTGTATACGTCGCAATGCGCTACGAATGACCCGAAAATTCGAGTTGGCTTGCAGATTAAAAGCCAATGTAAGCCAGACGCGATTCAAGTATATTGCTTATATAATTGCGAATCCCGACAGCGATGTTTTAATGTTTAGAAATACAGTTCAATAAAAATTGGATACACTAAAACTCAAACGCAACTCGCAACTTACGTAAACGCTCTTCTTATCGATAATTTATTGTATACACTGCCTGCGTTTTAAGAATTAAATCATTCTTACCGTTCGTGTATCACATCCTTATCCTAAGGCTCCAATTTCCGCTCGATACCGGATATCTGTTCCACGAACTGCCAGAGCATATCGACAAATAAGATATCTGTAAAGAAAAAGAGAAAAGGATTGTTAAAACGAGTAAAAACATTACATTACGAGTGAAAGTGATCGAGCAAGGCGAAACGAGCGGAAGTAGCCGGTCGGCCGTAACCCGGAACGAGTTTAAATAACAATTTCGCGGGAGAAAATGAGCCATCAAAAACAATGCGACAGTTAAAAGGTTTAATTCGAATGGTCAAAGGTGGAGAAGCGGAGCGACTCTGTTTGACTGCAGTCCAGGGCCGAGGGAAAGCGAGAAGCAGAGGAGCGGCGAATAGAGGAGGACGGTAGCGCTCACGGAGGATGAGAAAAAGAGGGTAGCGGTCGGAGCGAAGGGGAGCGCGAAGTTGAACCGAGGTACCTTTCAGTACCGACGTAGCCGACCTCCGTGCAAACGTATAGTACGCCTGTACTTGTATGCCGGCGAATTATTATGGTGAAACGAGTACGAAAGCACCCCAATATCCTCCGTCGGCGGCGCGGCCACGAATCCATCGTATGTACATACGTTTCAGCGCGCGCCTCGCTTGTGTACGCGCGTACACGCGTTTCTCGCTGTGGTATATCATTGAGTATGAAGTTGCTGGCCGGGCAGGAATGCTAATACCGTGGCTGTCACCGGCAGCAGCGGGTTCACCAATCCGTCCGTCCGTCCGTCCGTCCGTTCGTACGTACGTACGTACGTACGTTTGTCCGTCCGGCATCGAGTTTAGACTTTTCCGCAGAGTCGAACGATAGTTCACGAGCGCCAGGGGTTCGTAAGGAGTTCGTCGGCGCGATGCAAATCACGATCGCAAATTATCTAGTTAGCGTCGGCACTATTGTCCAAGAATATCAAGCACTTTTCATATTCATACCGATGCTTGAATAGCAACGATGAAATATTCAGAGTTTTATCGACCACGTTCTCTTTCAGCAGTCTACTGAATTTCTCAAACATACGCGATGTATTTTCAGGGAAAAGTCGGTATCGCCGCTTTCGAGATTCCTTTCGCGAGTTTTGTACCGGAATAAAAATGGAGGGATATATTAGATACATAACGAACGTAAATTAATTTAAGGAAATCTTATTTTTTTTGTACTTGATAAGAAAAATAGATATTGAGATTCAAAGATCATTTATCAAAGATTATTTATTGACTCGACAGCGCAAATGACTGTTGAACGGTAAGCCGTGTTTAAGGTTTCCCCGATTGCACCTGTTTACGACAACACGCATTCGATAATCGGAATCGAATATGTCAGTCGCTCAGTTCTAGCGGATCACGCACATGCACATTACAACTTGATGGAGTAGGATGGGAGAAAAGACTGACTCTAGGGAGTCGATGCCATTGATCTGCTCGATCTATGGAAGCTGGACGCTCGCAAATCAACCAACACACTCCCGCGCATGTATTCGGTTTTGTATACACGCGTGCACGATCACACGCTTCTTGTCATTGCGCTACTGCTTTAGTACATATTCATGCACTAATCAAGAAATGATCTGTATCAAGCAATCTAATATGTCTGGAATATATTTTTAAAATTTAATAAAATAAATGTGATGCTTTCAAACCACGTGGACAAAATCACATGTTCTTTTTCTTTTAAATCAATACGCAATAAATCCTGCACATAATCCTGCGCGAAGATCGAACGATATTTTATTAAAGAAATCGTGCGTTTTATAAGAAACTATTCTCCGAGCTTCTAAGATTCGGTATCGCAATTCTTATTGGTTTACAAGTGTAATTCCGGTTGCACGTATTCAGACATCGAAGATCGATTTGGTGGCCGTGACATAACTCACTAAACAAAACGAACGCGCAACGCGGCAAACGGTGGTTGACAAAAAACAAAAGCAAAAGCCAGAAAAAATAGAGTGAGAGGGAAGAGAGTTAGGCGGCGGGAGAACGAGAGAGAAAACTAGTGTGAAAAGAAGCGGTAAGAGAGACTGGGACATTTCGATAGACGTAGCGAGCCGATGGGGTGAGAGAGATAGAGAAACAGAAATGATACGCGCGTAGAAGAGTGAGCGAGAGTAGGAGTACCGCGCGCGAGTAGCGAAAGCTGCGCAAAAAAACCGCAACGCGAAATCCGGACGCCCCGGAAAAAAAGGGGCAAAAAGCCAGAAAAAAAATAGTGGAACGCTCAACCCCGCCGGCGCACCCCCTCGCCATCCGATGGTCCGATGGGGGAAATGAAATCGACAGGGCGTCCACCTATCGGTCCGATGCCACGTACACAATCCCGCGCTTGCATGTAGCATCCTCAACACATGTCGGCGGATTGCTTTGTCCACGTGCATTACGATACACCAGAGCGAACGCCCCCGCTGAGCACACACATTTATGCGTTCTCTCTCTCTCTCTCTCTCCCTCTCTCTCTCTTTCTCTCGCGTGCGCGCGCTCCAGCCGATCCATGCGCCGGTGTGTTGACGGCGCGTGTGTACCCCGACATAACTAAACAAGCAACAAGTGACCTTAAAATCTACGAATAAAAATACCGGCCACACTGATCGGATATCGTGCGCAGCTGCAACGGAGACGCGAAGGGGTGAAACTGGGTGAGGGGTACGCATCGTTGCGCCAAGGAAGCTCGAGTAATCGTGCGCAACCGGAATGCAAACATTATGATTATATTGAGAAAAATATAAGAGAAAGAAAAGGGCAAAAAATAGTAAGGTGCATCGCGAAAGAAAGTTTCATTGATTAAAACTGGACGTGTTGTTCTGATTATTACCGATCCGTTCTCTCTATCTCTCTACTTGTTCTCTTCTTTTGTCAAATAAAGACGTGATTATTACAGCAGGTAATACTAACGAGCGCGCGCTACCCAGCTCGATTTCCTCGTTAATGCGTGTTAAATACTGAATACGGAAAAGCCTGCTAACGCATTCCGATTTTTCGCAGTAAAGATTCATTGTTCTAATTGATGAGCGAGGCATATTACGATGCAACAAATAATTTTATAGCATTAGAGGAGAGCACTGCAAGATTGAAATAAAAAGATAAGAAGGTAAAAAACCTGTTCATCGATTCCAAATTAATCTTAAGTTGATTAAAGAATTTATCGTTGAATTCAGTGACATTTCTGGAATATTTTAACGCAATCAATAAAGTAATAAATTTTATCCAAATTAGCTTATGAAACATCTGTAACCAATAAAAGATCTTATTGTGTACTATATATTAATAATCGCTCTTACACGAATAATCGCTTTTACTTTGTACTAATTTAATTCCACACTAGAGACTCGTAAGATATAATTGTTACGATATCACTTTTCCACGCTCGGATGCCGCAGTTATTAACGTTGCGCCGCGAGAAAAAGTGGACGTGATCTTCGTAAAGAGGGCGAGTTTTCTTCCCGCGGCACTAGCATAGTAAGAAGCAACAAGTGACCTTAAAAACTGCGGGAATAAAAATACTGGCGGTTGATCGAGAGTTTTGCACGCCGCCGCCGCCACCGCTGAGCCAGCGGTAGATTGGGGTATGATTGGGTAAGTGGGCTTTTCGGGGCTGGAGTTAAACGCGGGTGGCGGAGGAGAAGGGAGTGTGTAAAAAGTGGTATAACACTGAGATAACGCAAGTCTGAATCGGGCACACCTCGCAGTTTCGTAGTTTGGCCCGTTTATTTGCTTATGGTCATATCGCGCTATCGATGAAAATATTTACTATCCTCTCTGATGCCGGAGACTCGCTTTTAGTATATCGAACCTTCGAGGAGACCGCGTCGGTCGTGGTAAATAATTTTAGCTCGAACGATTGTAATTCTGGCTACGCGGTAAGTAAAAATTAAATAAAACATTGTCAGAAGACCGTTAACGCTCCTCTCGCGTTTTCACGAGCCTTTCATTTTTGACGTTAATTTTGATATTTGATATGTGCATCGCAACATGCGAGAAAATACAAGAAAAAGCTTTCGGCCCTTAATTAGAGATATTATTCCGAACTTTTCATTATTTACGCTAGATGAATAATTATACTCTCTTGAATAATCACGTACGTGCATCACGATAATAATAATAATAATAATAATAATAATAATAATACCGAATAATCATGTTTTAACGTAACGTAGGATAGCTAGTTGATTACTCGATATCGCGATCAACTTTCCTTTACAAGTCAAGTGATATCGTGTGAAATTCTTCGAAAGAAATCAAACGTATTCGAGTATCGGAACAAAACATATCTGTCGAGCTCATGTACCAGAGATACGAGAGGACTTAGAGCGTAGTGCGCGATCATTAGAGCAAAGGTGGCAGATTCCAACCCTTTTCCTCATTAGTTCCGCCGGCGACCGCCTAAGCAGGAGCTCGCCACTGTCCAGCAACCCTTTCACTACCACGCGCCGTACCTCAACCCCTTAGTACGCACGTACAGACGTCTACAGACTCGCGGCGATTTTTCTTCGAGGTACTACCACACAACCCCGCCGCCGGCGCTTCTCACCACCACAGGCAAGCGGCGCCCCGTGCCCCCATCGCCGGCGCGATACAGGCGGCGGAGGTTGCGCGTGTCCTCGTTTCGCGTATCGAAAGGGTAGCGCAGCCTCTCTTTTGCCGGCGATCGCGCATGACCGAGCACGCTCGCCGCGCGCCGCCGTCTCGCTCGCACCGCTTTCGTCCTGACCGACTAAATTATAGGTCCGCTCGCTTGTTTATTCACGCTTAATTACACGAGAGCCTCGCGATGCGAGCGTTGCAGTGAAGAAAAAAAAGAAAAAAGAACGTATCACGATCGGTGTAGCATCGAGCGTTTCTCGAGCGATCCCGCGCGATCTTCGAGTTAGATCTTAAAGGGAACGAACGAGAGACGAGAGGGTAGAAGCTTCAAGGAGATCGTAGTTTTTATTTTTCAGATTTCGGCTATTCAACTTTCCATGCCAAATCCGCGGGTCGAAGGTGAGCGTTCGATGTATCGTCTCACCGATACATACGCGTGTATCGCACGCACACGGTTATCTCGGAAATACCGATGTTACACCTCGTGGTATCCGCATGGCTCACACGTACGCGACGGAGTCGTCGGTGTGATAAAACGCGGTCGCTCTCTCGCACCTAACCTCGCCGCGTCCGTCTCTCTCTTCCTTCGCATATACCTTCGTAGAGGGTCGGTGGTCAGCTTGCAGCAGGGAGAGGAAGGGGGGAGGGGGGAGGGCAGAGAGAAGCTTCTCTTTCTCATTTCCTCTTTCTCTCTCTCATTCTCTCTTTCTCTCGTGCTCCCTCCGTCGCGTCGTCTCCTCCGCTTCCGTCTGCGTCGTGGTACTACTACTACCCCTCCGGCGCACAGGGCTTTTCTCTCTTCTCCGCAGCCTCCGTCTTTCTCCTACGATCGCTCGGACACAGCGCGTCTCGAACGAGTTCGGTGGCGCTCGTCTCGTTCCGTCTCGTTCCGTCTCGGCGCGCCTTCGTTGCACTTGGGCCGCGCGCGGGAAAAGAGAGGTGGTGCGCACCGCCTCTCTCTCTCTCTCTCTTCGTCCGTCTCGCTCTCACTCGTGCGCGCGGACTCACCCCTGCCGACCCTGCCCGCCAACGTCCATCGACGACGGCGATTCCGTCGCGAGCTTATACGATCGGGATCTTCCTCGTCGCACCGCCGATTCTCCCGTTGCTACCGTCCTCCTCGAGAGTCGTTCAGGAGCGCTGACGAGGTCGTCGTCACCCGGGGTAAGACGCCACGTACCGATCGAAAGTCGCCCGTCTCGTCGAACGTACGCATCATTATACTATCGTAAACGGATATACGGAACCGTGGCCTGCAGCCTTCAATCTTACAATTCGCGCCCAAGCTCGTATTTCTCGCGTAACCAAGGAGAAAGATCGCGTGGCTACGTATACCTATACGCCGAAAAATGCAGACGACGCGTGAAACGAACCGTGAAATGTAACGTCGCGGAAACACGAAGATCTCGAGCGACGAGTGACGAGCGACGAGCGTCGAGCGCCATCGAACGTCGCGTATCGATCGTCTCGATCTCGTTCGATTTATCGATACGGCGCGCGCGACGTAGTCGCAGTCAGGTGAATCGCAGTTGGTGACGCGCGCGGTAAAACGCGCGATCGCGCGCTCGGTCCTTAAATAAGTTACGGGCGGGCAGCATGGCGTAGCGTTAATCGACGTAAACGGCGTCTCGCATAAATCTTCAATTTTACCGCTCCGGGCGGTCGGGTTCCCGCGTCCGGAGAGCCCAGCGTCAAGGGGCGGTCCTGCTGCTCCCGCGGCACTTTTCTCTGTCCCTCCGCCGTCCCGGCGCGCGCGAGCCGTATCTCGCACACCAGCAGCAGCAATCCCCGCGCGCGTCAACCCTTCGCCGGCAACCCTCCGCGCGCGCCCGTCCGTCCGTCCGTCCGTCCGTTCGTACGTACGTACGTACGTCGGTCCGTCCGCTCGCTCGCCTCGCCGGTCCTTCTCTTCTTCTCTCGTTCGTTTCCCACCGCCTGCTTTCGCCGCCGCCGCCGCCACCGCCGCCGCCGCCGCAGACGGCTCGCCGACGCCGCCGCCGCCGCTGATCTCACGCCGACGGTGCGCGCCGTCCTCGTCGCACGTTCGGCGCGCCTAGGAGAAGCAGCGACGAAGGTTGCGATTGTGCGCGGTAGAGGCGCCACCGTACGGGGCAAAGTGGCCAAGAGGGGCCACCGGCTTGCTCCGCCGCTGGCCGGCGCGCGTAGTTCTCTCCCTTCGCTTACAGCATCCGCCGGAGCTTCTCCTCTCTCCGCCTACGCGGTGCGAGTGTGCCGTGTGCGCCAGTGCGCCCGCAAGCCCGAAAGTTCGCGCTCCGCCACGCAGCCCAAGCTCTCTCTACCCGCGCGCTGATCGGCCACGTTCGTCAGGCCGGGAGCCCCCACGTAAAAAGAGGCACCGGGGCCGCGCGCGCGAGCCGAGGAAAAGGACGAGATAAGGAACGAATTTGTTTAACGTATATATTTAGACCAAAAGAAAACTAAAGTTTCGGTTCTTCTTCTCTTTTTTTCGTTAAGTATAAAAAAACGGAAAGTAACGTTTCGCGACGTAAGTTAAAAGAAAAGAGGTAGCGCAAAGGTGCCGGGGAAAGGACCTTTTTAACGACTCGCGGCTCGACGTTTGTACAGATACTGTGATGTTGAAAGCTCGCGCGAGAGCTTGCAGTGAGAGAGAATCGAAGAGGATCGCCGTCAACCTGCTGCCGGCTTCGAGTGCGCCGATGTTGTGAACATCTTCTTACCCGTCCTCGTCCTGCGAACTTGTCTCCCTGGGATCGGCGCGACAAACAGGTGAGTGTCAATCGCGACGAGCGAAGGGAGACGTCCGAGCGCGAACCCTTCCTCGTTCACGCGTTTCTCTCTATTCTTTTCTCTTCCCGCGCGCCTTCCGCGTTCGACTTACGCGCGACGATCGTCTCTTCCCTCGATCGCACACGCGGGGACGATCGTCCTACGATCCTCGGGACTGTCGATCGCTGTTTATCTGTCTATCGGTCTGTCTGTCGCGACAATTATTATACCTACGCGCGGAAGTTAACTTACATCGTAATCTTAGCGCGAACCGAAAGGAAAACGACGAGGTTATCGAAATCTTCCACGACAAATAAACTTTTCTTTTTTTTTCTTACAATATTATTTTGATACAAGACACGAGAGGATACGATAAGAAAGACGGAAGGATTTTTTTCCGCGATAAGTGGAGACAAGTAGATGCACGCATTGCCTGTTTTCGCTGAACAAAGACGAGCTTTCGGAGCTTTCTTCCGAAGCGAAGCGCGTTTTACACGTGGATTTGTACACTCGGAATTCGGCAAACCGGTTCCGATAGCGCTTATTTCCTTTCGAGACGCGTCGCGCGCGAAACGACGCGTTTCCCTCGCTAGTGAAACACTCGCTTATTTTGCTCCCGACGTCTGACTGCGCGGTTCCTCTTCTCTCCTTAGGCTAGTCAAGCTCCGCGCAAAGGAAACGTACTTGATCGTGTGGTGATGTTGACGGTGACGGATGTGATGTGCTGGTGCTAACTGTGCTCGCGATTAAAGAAACAATCGTAAAACGAAAATCGCGTAAAAGAAAGGAAAAAAATAAATGACAGCGACGATAACGATATCCGAGTGACAGCAAGACCGTGCGAAAGAGAGAGATCCGTATCTCTTCGATCGTGGTGCTCCTGATTAATAAAACGAGAACAATCGTGCGGCTGGTAAATAAAAAACGTCGCGCGATGTAATCGCGCTAGTAATAAATAATTGCTGAAATTAAATAATTGCGCGACTCTTTATTGAAACGTACGCGATGGGATATTTAGACGTCGAATATCTCAATGATCTAATCGAACTCAGAATGTTAAATCGCTACTAAAGTTCCCGCTGCTTCACGCGATGTTCTATCGATATTTGAAAAAATAAAGACGAATACGAGTGGAAAATGTGTTGAGTCATTGCACTAACGTCGAAAATATTCTTGAAACTATGATGACAAGAATAAATAACGATACATGCAACGCGATAAATACTTGTGAAAAAAGGAGTGTCGGTTATACAATTAAATTAAATTTCTACGTAAAAATAGTGGTAAAAATTTATTTGATAAAAATTCGTTAAACATAGGTGTTCATTAAGTAAATTAAAAAAAATTGAGCCGGTATACAGAATAAATTGTAGGCAATAAAGAGAGTAATAAATAAGTGATGATAAGAATACGCTTGAGTAAAAAAAAACCATGTTTAAATAAATCTTGTGTGGTACGCGCAAATGAGCTCTAAAAAATACTCGTAGGATCGCAGCGTAACGCAAGAGCGTTTATAAATAAAAGGGAATTCAAAGCGCGTGATAATTCAGCAAAACTTATCGGAAGCATCTTCGTGACAGTAGGTACGGTCGGCTCCTGTCAGCCGGAAAAGCGGAGATGTCAAACATTGTTCCGACGGCAGCCGTTTAACCCGCGACAGGTCGGGCCAGACGTAGCGCGGATTCGTTTTTAAATCAATAACATAAACCTCATTGGAGCTATTCTCAAACGCGACGTAAGCTGAAATATATAAATAACCGGTCATTTTAGGGTGGGAATACCAAACGCCTTAATTAATAATGCTTTGAAAATTGCGCTAAATTTAATCAGCGCTCCGAAATTCAGCATCGTCTTTCATTACGCCGAATATTTTTACAACTATTCAAAAAATCACATTAGCGCATTATTTTTACTATAATTGCGCGAATTTCCTCGATTTTGCCATGATATATAAAAGGAGACATAATTGAGTAAAACTTAGAAAAGTGAGAGAAAAATTCTGTGTTACAATTTAACATTTCATCACTCTATTTTTTTTTTTGCTAATTAACATAAAATAAATATTCGCACGCGAACACTGTGTATTTCGAGTTAAAAGCGTTCTAGAAATCTTATTTCTGTCGTACACTTAAAATTAATCGTAGCGACGAACGATGACGTATCCATGGAACACTGTTAAGATGTCGTTCGAGTAGTCGTCTGTGTTGAACTAAGATCACGGATAGAGTAACCAAGAAGAGTAACCAAGTCCAACGGAAAGTCCAGCGGAACCAGTTTCGTCGGTTCAGGTACGCGTTTAAAAAAAAAAAAGAATCCGGTTTTAGAGCGAAAGGGTTTCAGTAAAGCGCGCGGCGAAACTGTTTTGCTGTCGGAATGCCGCGTGCAGTTAGCGGTTCGATCGATGGTCGCGTATAAACAGCTAATAATCAAACGAATCGTGTCATAAACAATCCCCACGGTGGGGGCGGTAGGGTGGTGGTAAAAGTATAAATGAGTGTCGATCGGTAGTGGGGTAGTGTACAGCCAGGGGTGGGGGTGGCGGCTTCGAAAAGCGCAGAAAAGCTTGACCCGCATAAAAATTTGTTTCGATACATCCGCGGCCTCGCGGCATGCTCCCACCTGTCTCTCTCTCTCTCTCTCTCTCTCTCTCTCTCTCTTTATCACTCTCTTTGCATCTTTATTACCGAGACTTAGAAATACTTGGTTAATAAAAGAAGCCTTGTGTAGACAGTATTGTTTCTAAAATTCGATATTTGAACCCGTCGCGATATTCGGGATTTGCATATTGTAAGTTTGGACGAAACGTACATAACTGAAATTTACTACGGACTTCGGAAACTCGAACATTATCTGTTTTCGGAGGATATATTGATTTTTAATTCCTTTTAATTATGGGCGCGTCACCTAAAAGCTACTGCAACTTCGTCAAGTTGAAATTGATATTAGTTTTTTTCAAACTTCAGATCGGATAAATATACACGATATATATTCTCATTCTCTCAGGCATTTAAATTGATACAATCTCGTGGTCAAAGGACTAAGCGCGGAAGAACTTTCGCGAGCGCATCGTAAATCAAAGCTCATTCTTGTGTATGTTTCAAAAATGTATAAATATTCTATAATTCCCAATTTTTGGACAACGTATCTGTAATTATTTGTTACAAGAAGAAACGTAATTTTATTCAGATATTGTTTCCCGTCATGATTGTTTTCCAACACAATTTTAAATTATGTGATACAGTTGCTTTACTCTATTTTAGTACATTCTTTTTAATATTTCTTTTTTTAAATAAATTGCTATGTGTAACAAAATTATTTTTTTATCGCATAGAACTTATAAATTTTTGTCTTATCAAAGTTTCATTATTAATAAAAGTACAAAATTAAAGAAGGTTTTTTTATTTTCTTGAAACGTCAACGTGACAGTATAGAAGATTACGTGTTATAATTTTATATACTTTTTCTTTAAATCGTATTTTTAACATTTTTATTTGGATCAGATTTTCAAAATTGCATTTACTTACATTTGTTAACTGCTAAAAATATAATATAATAATCTATGCGGAATCTCTCTTCTTCATAATGCAGCACAGTATGACCCGTTTTGAGAATCTACAAGCGAATTTGCCAATGTATTATTTATGTAAAGTACCTTTCATCTTCAAATTTTATAAACTTTACGAGTTTACAGATTTCATATTTAATTTGTAAAAATTTATAGGATATCATGCTGAGATCCTCTTTCTATCGAAAATAATTTTGAGAGAAAATCATTAAAATAAAACAAAATCACACACAGAGAAAATGTCCATAAACTAAGAATAGTAGTCTATATTTCATGTTCTTGATATTATCCTACGTCCATTTATCGCTGTATCTGTTAAAATTTTACATTTTTTATCACGTCGCAGTATCTGTCATTGCCATCTTTCGTAGAATTCTCCGTATCTTTGTCTCAATCAACGTATTATCGCGTGTCTAATTTTCTCCGTCCATTCTCGTACAAACTTTAAAGGTCCGTTCGTATCTTTTTTGAAATGGAGTCGTTTCAATAATATCCTTGACAGGCGTGACGTTAATCTTTCACGAAAATATAAAAAATATAAAAAAATAATTGAAGAGGAAGTCGGAAATGCGCACGTATCACACCCGTCCTGGGAAGATATAACGGATCTTTATTCTTGTCTCGCGCGAACTCGTCACTGTCACCACCATTTCCCAAATGAGAATTCTATCCGTCGACGGAAAATGCCAAAGTGGCCAGAGTTTCGATGACAGTAATGCACGAGATCGTGGAGTTTGTCCCGGAAAGAAACGCGGCGAAAGTGATCTTGTCGCGGCGCGTCACATTGGCGCGTGACCAGAACGAGATGTGTTAGTCGTCGAAGATCGATGCGCCTGAAACCGTTCAAAAAAATGAAACAATATATACGGCCACCTTTCCCCCTCCGTCCTGTAAAAAACCACGAGGTCGGTCCTGTTGTTGTCTCTCGCAGTGGGAACGCCATGCGAAGGGTGGGGAATATGTATACTCCGAGGGTGAACGGTATGATAACGTCGAACGGGTCGACACGCAATGTATCGGTCGGCGAAGAGAGGAAAAAAATGGGGGCGGTGGGGGTTGTGAAGGTTGCCCCCGAAAGAATCGAAAGTTTCGTCGAGTCGTAGAGAGATCCGCGCGCGGAGCAGCGTGGCGCGGAGGATGGGGTGACGCGCGGAGGAAAAGGGTTGGGGTTGACTCGAGGCTGCTTGCTTGTAAGAGTCCGGGTGGCGGACGGAGCAGAGTAGGTAGGGGGATACATCGGTGGATCAGGGGTAGGAGATGACGAGGAGACGGGAAGGATGCGTGGCGCGATAGTAGAGGGGATGCGAGTCGAGGGTGAGTGGGTTAACTGCAAAACCCGATCGTCCGTGTTTTTATCTTAAGACGACTCTCCTCCGTAGAAGCCGTAGGAGACGAGAGAAGAAGGGGTTTCTCGTCTCTGGAAGGGAGATTGCTCGCCGTCGGGTCCGCGTTGGAGGGGTAGATACGGCGGTGTCGGCGGCGTCGACGGTGGCGGTGGCGGCGGCGGCGGTGGCGGCGGCGGTATGGTGGCGACGGCGTCGACGGCGGCAACGGCAACGGCGGCGGCGTCGGCGTCGTAGCGTGCGTCGCGAGGGGGTTGCAGGAGGGGGCGGTGGTGGTGGCAGCAGGACCGGGATCGACTGGGGGTGGGTGGGGGTGGTGGTCTCGCTCCTACGAAAGAGTCGGTGGGGATAAGACTACCCTCGGAGGCAGGAGTGCGTTTGCGCCGCCGCCGTGGAGGTGGCATCGGGTGCTAAGGGTTGCTTATTCGCCCTGGTCCTGGCGGGGGAGGGTGGTCTCTCTCTCGTCGACGTTCACGACGGGGGTGGGGAACCCCTCGTCCCCGACTGCAGGGTTAGGGTGGTCTTTAGGTCTGTCAGTAGCAAAGCGGCGGCCTCATCATACGGAGCTGCCGGGGCTGACCAGCGAGGCCGAAATCACTTAAGACGCGTACACCTTGTAATATACCCACCGGTACAGACGCGCGCGCGCGCACCGCTAGCCCACCTACACATACACATATACACGTACACGACACCACACACGTACACCGCATACACCGACCAACACGTACACACTCACATGAGACTACTCGCGCGCGCGCACACGTAACACACGCGCAACACACACGTACGACCGGGGGAAACGACGACGACGACGACGACGGCTCGCTTATACCGCACGGAACCACGTACACAAGGAGACGTCCGGCTTACATGCACGTGCGTACACGGCCGAGGAACGCGCACACCCGCTCGCGGATATATACGTATGCCCTAAGGACACGAAGGACCAAACGTCGTGGAGCTACGGGTCCGCGAACGTGGTGCGCGAGGCCGTGGTGAACCGGGAAGTCGAGTCGTTGGCGGCTACTAGCGGTCAACGGACGGACAGTGATCGGACTGGTGGTGCTCGATCGTGGATAAAGCGCGACGTAACTCGCGATGACGACGAGTCAACATTCGCGGAAGACAATGTGATCCCGCACGTTAACTCTTCGCATCTACCTCGCGATTTCGCAAAATGATCGGCCGGCCGGGTGAACTGTAGGTGGGCTACAGTAGTGGCGATCGGTTACCAGTGTCCGGGCGTCGTCGCTCCAACGGTACTTGTTCTCTTCGGCTCGAATCTTCGGATGAACATTTGTGTCCGCGTATCGCGGATCCGCGTTTCTTTCTATCAATCTGTGATCACTGTTGCTCCTTTACGGCGCGCCTCGTTCGTGACTTAGTGTGACACGTGTGTTTATCTCGGGGATAATGTGGTCGCATCGCAGATAAGGTAAAGTTACGTGACATTACGGTGTATAATCTTTTACCGTGTGCTCGCAGTGCTTCGGTGCTCTATCTTCCGTAAATGCGTAGCGATGAAATGTTTTTCAACTAGCCGCCGATTTACGCGCTTATCGTTGCGTGTACCTGTATTGTATCTTGGATATTTTAAAGACACGATATTATCGAAACTTGGCGATACAGTGAACGTTACGAGTTTTAGAAGCAAACGGATTTTGCGAGAGGGAGAGAGACGCGACGGAAAGAAATAAGAAAAGTTGCAGGGATTAAGGACAACAAAAAGGAAAAAAAATGAATCGTCGGATAGAATTTCTTTCGTGTGTTCTGGTGTTTCTTCTCCCTCTTCGCCCGAGTTCGAAAGAGGGTCGTCGGACGTTGCGTGCTTTCGTAGCGATTGTGGGGTGTTGTAACGCATTCGTAAACACATCTCCCGTAATACGCGAGCATACTTCGTGCCATCCTGATTTAGTTTCGAGTCGCGGCCGTCCGTGATTAATGATGGACGCGGCTTTAAATTAGGACGACAACGTGCTATTAAATTAGCGGATAATTTGATACAGAATATAATACGTGGTATCGGTATCGCCAAGTGTAGGGATAGAATTTGATTCGGTCGAATGGCGAGATTATCGATGGGCACAGAGTGGAAATCATATTTTCGAAGCCTATCAACCTAATTTTAATACGCCATTCTTTATGAGGTGTATAAAATGATCGTATAACGCGGGTGCGCTAGGCATGCTGATTTTCGAAGCGAATAAACGCACCGGGCGGTGTTTAAAAAACCTAGCCCTCTGGTGGGGGTGACGCTGAAAAGAGCCGCGATTCGTATTATCCGGTGGTGTTTAATTGAGATTTAATTGACCCCTCCATTATTCATCGCGATTGTCAATGCGCGGTTTATGCGGTGTGTGCTACCAGTGTTTCGCTTTCGTTCGCTCATATCATTGTTACGAAATACAATTTATGCTTTTTGCTTTTCGTTGCATTTTATTTATTTCTGTTTTCCCCACACGTGTATGCATTATCCTGTGTCCCGCCTAATCGACGCTGCAAGCTCCCTGTCGCAGAGTAACGATGCAACTACTTTGTACGATTGTACGCAAATTGACGAGGCTTCGTAACTTTGACGAGCTTGCACGATCCCACACCTTGCATCCCGTATCCTTTGCTAATTTATATTTTATTTCATACAGTTTACATCGTAAGGCGCACGTAAGGGACGACGATTCTTGGAAGCCTCGAGTGCGTAAGAAACCTCGAATGCCTTTGCGTTGGGAATCGTTGGAAATCGGGAATTGTGCGTAATAACCGTCACCGTCACCGTGTCACGTCACCACGACGGGCGTACGAGCCTTTCGCAATCGCACGATTTTATCGCACGTCACCTCCGTCGGGAGTCCTTCGCGACACGTCGCGTTTATATCCACATCTATTTTCTCTCTGCGAAGATCGCTCCGCCGTTTCGATGCATCGGGTTTATTACTCAACTAATAGGATCGGCATTTTCCGACCTTTATTTTCAGCAATCTTAAACCGCTAGAGCTCGATCTACTTCATTTGTGTATACATTTTTCAAAAAATCAATTTAAAGTTCGTGAACCTCGGGATTCGCGATGCAAATGCGACGCCGGTCAAGATGTAAAATCAAAGAATATCGCTCGCGTATGCATCACTGAAAGATTAGCGATGTTCCGACCGCTATTATTCGTATTCCTGGGTTTTCGAGAATTTTCGTCCGATGTCTCACTTTTTTTTCATTTCGTGAAACGAGCAGTAAATAGAAATCATCCTTCACGGTATCTGCGCAAATATTTAGTTAACGATTCGACAAAAATGGATATAAATAGCGGAATTGAGTCCGTTTCTCACCGAGCAGATCGTAATAAGATAGTTTCGAGTATAATTACTTCTCTGGACGAAGGAAAGACTGATTTGTTACGATAAGATTATTATTTAAGTTGTAACTCGAGTATAATTAAGTACGTACAATGAATCAATTGTCTTTTTAAACTTTTGTCTTTCGCTCGAGAGTTATTGACGTTTCTCTTTTCGCGAAATATTTCTCTCGCATTACAATTCGAAGTTATACTGAATTATATTTAGACACTTTACATTTTTATAACATTATTTTAATATATCCGTCCATCATTATCATACGCAGCGCACTCCTGTAATATTTAATCAATGTGATTTATTCTGAAAAAAGGACACGTCATTGGTATGAAGGTTTTCAACGGCAGCGCGTTTCGTGTCTATTTAAAAAAGGGAAACAATTTGTGTCGAATCTAACGTACTTTTAACTTGCTAAGAGAATATCTTGCTCCGACGTTAAAAACGGCAATGCATCGCTTGAGTGCATCTTAATACAGATAGCAGAACAAGAATATCGAGCACGAATAAAGATACTATTAAGTCGCTTTAACGATTCGTTAGTCGTGTCAAACTGCACTGTAATTTCTAAAATTGTCCACGCTCTCGTGCCATTTATAAAGAATGTCTCTTAAAAAAGAGTTCGAAACCGTCCACGTCTCGGTACTACTTTGTTACTTCCTTTGAATATCAAACAAGATTATATCCGTTTACACTGAATAATTCGCTCTTCGACGGTAAATGGAAATTTCATATTCCTCGGTTATCGAAGAATAGTTAAGTAAACTTGTCGTAGAAAGTGTATGCATTACACGTCTATATATAATAGATCGATACAATTGAATGAAGTTAATTTGGATATCGGGAGAAGAAATTGCACGAAATTGTGAATACACGGCGATAGAATATTTCATACCGTGCAGATCAAATTCTAGACTTGTGGATTCTGAGGAAGTGCGGCATGTCCGATTCGTACAACGTAAATGGATTTATCGAAAACTATTCCTGAAAAAAGATTTCGGCCACAATTGGTATAATTCTTTGATTCTTCGTAAGAGGCCTTTGACCCATAATCAACGAACGTGTCGAACAATACGGGGCAGCTGTCACTGTCCCTGTCTCCGTCGCCCGTTATCAACATCTGCCTCGTAAAGCGGCGTAGTAAGTGTGGACATCGACACGCGGCAACGCGCAAGTACATACACGTATTATACATACGCAACTCGCGTCCGTAATCTGTAAACAGCTTCAAATTCAGAGAGAGTTTCACGCTTATCGCGCGCGAGCTCTTCTCCTTCCAATATTTGTTCGCGGCGAAAGGGGGATCGAGTGACTTTTATCAAATGGCCGTATTGTCGTCGAAAGAATGGACGTCGCTTTCCCACACGACGCGCTCCTTAACATCCTCCACGGATTCGTTAACGGCCGATAAAATACGAGTATGTATCACGCATTGACACTTTTGTACACCGGCGCGACGACTCGACGTCACGGCGCTGATTTTGACAGCGCCAAGTTCCGTGTTTCGCGATACGTGTCGTGCAACGAAGCCGCGCCTGGGATAAGACACAATACATTACCACCACTGGTGGTAAAGCATCTTTCTAACCACCGCGACGTGCGTACCGACAACGCAATTATAACTTCGATGTCTACAATTGAAAGCAAAAAAAAAAAAACCATTTCTCGTGTGTCACGAGAGAAATCAATTTTACATACACGGTAGAAAGGGTGGAAACAGCTTGCTCGATTAGCTCGCTTGTTTGACAGCGAGGGTTGATCGAACGGGATTAAAGTTCGCATCTCTCCATTACGGACGATCTTAGCGTTACGCAGCATCCCGCGCGGTTCTTAATTAATTTTGCTAAAGTTAATTTGCGGCGGGGATAAAAGCAGATTTCCAATGTACCGAATCGCATAACTTTTTCTCGGTTAGGGAGCGCACTTAAGCCCCGACGACAGAAAGCTCGGATATTTGGTTTAATGAAATCTCTGGATTACGCGATTACGAATCCGGTGGGGCCTACCGGGGTCTCAAAGTTCGCATCCGTTCTTGCTCGCGAAACTTGCGATACGTCCCGGTTTTCGGTAGGAGTTTACGCTTCGCCTTGAGATACATCTAGAGCCGTCACGAATTAAATGTGATACGCGCTGCCACTTTCTATATACCTTGTGTAAGATTACGGTGCCGCCTGGGGAAATCATTTATTCCGCAAATCGAGTGCACTTGAGATGCGCGTTACGTATCTTTTCAAAGTCGCAGAAGTGTTAAAACCCTCCAAGTAATATTCCGAGCAAATAAGATCTGTAATACGCGGAATGAAAAAGTATTGAACGTAAATCTATAATTGTAATCGAAACGCCGCAGAGATTTGTTTCGTGCAAAAAAATATAATAAATGATATAAAAAGCTGCCTGTGAGAGATGAAGAAAGGTAATTTAACTTAATAAACATATAACTTAATAAGCTTGTAACGAAGAAGCGTAATTACAGCTATTGGTCAGGCGATACCGTGCCTCAAACGGTTGAATTCTATCTCTCGCAGAAATGCAACCCCGTAGAAAAACAAAATAAGTAGAATTACCTCGGCTAATGAATTCCATTATGCACTTCGCGCGCGCATTCCCGCCAAATAAAAAAAAAAAAGATGACACTCGTTTTTCGAAGCGGGAGTGGATTGTCATCGCGCGCGAGCTTAATCGCCCGCGTCATTAGCGTGCTTCGCATGTAGACGAAGAGCTCTGATTACACAGCGTTCCCCAACTGGAGCGCGATGCTCGAGGATCGCTCGAGCATCGTTCGAGAATCGAGCTGGCTGCATCCGAAGCGCGGATCGAGCGATTGGGCCGAGATCCAAACGAGTCTGCATACACCGGTGGGCTTTAGGAGACTCGCGACCGTTATTATGGATCATGTCCCGGCGAGTGTTGGAAGTAACGCTGTTTAAGCGTTCCCAAACGGCGGCCGTTGTCAGAAATCCGCCAAGTTTCGGACTGCCACTCGAGTGTGACGCGTTAAGACGCGCCGTCGTTGTCGTTGCCGTTAGCTTTGCGCGACGCGAGACGAAAACTTTCGTCAGATCTGAATTGTTGAGCCTAATCTCTCGGGATGCGCGTGTGCGCGCGCAGACGGGAGGTGAACGAAGTAGGAATGCGTGCGAATGAGCTTCAGAAAGTTTCAGCCTCGCGGAGGAACCTTCCAAGTGTAGAGAGACTTGGAAGAAAGAGCCTTGATCCAATCGGACTGTGCCAATCGTGGTGAGACACGGAGAGGTGGAAACTTTCGCGATCGATATATTTCAGCGGAAAACTGGCGTCACTCGTCATGAAAAGAACGCAGCGGCGAAAACGATGTCGAATAAGCGACATGGACGAAGTAACGAGCGATAAAAATGAGTGAAAAGTACCTCTCTTCACGCGTTTTGTAAAGATTTGGGAACACAAGGGTAGACTTTTATGACCTTCGCGAAGGAGGAGCCGCTCCTTCGCGAGACGGCGTTTCTAAGCTCGTTGAAACAAATGTAGCCGAATCCCGGCCTATTTGCATACTCATTGTACTGTAAGTACTTCACCCTAACGGCGGCGGTTGGTAGATCTCGTAGCAAAACGGGATACGGCGTGAGGTCTCGCAAGCTCCGCGAAAATCATTAATACGGGGAATGTATTGTCCAAAATTACATGAAATTACGGATCACATTACACAGATACGCATATATATACATTTATCTCCTCTCCTTCTGAACAATTATTACATTATTCGAAAAAGTGATTTTTATTATTTTATTGATTTACTATAAGTCTTTTTATCGTTCCGAGAGTTTAGATAGACGCAACGTAATATAAAAAATAAACATTTTATTTATAAAATAATAAAATTTACAGCTCGTTGGTTTAAAATCAATATAAATACAAGGCAATATCAATGCGAGTCAGAATACCAATGTTATGACTCGCGCAAGTCTTTTATTAAAACAATTAATGCTCCGGAATATTTCGATCATTGATTGCAGTCATCTTTAGCCATACTGTTTCTCTTTTGTTAATAAGTGACAATATTTACAAATTTCAAAACAGATAACTAAACCAGGACTGTATTATTAGATCGTATTATGTATTAATTGATACAATTTTGATGTTTTAGCTTTTAATATACTTCTTGTCACAATTTTCTTTGGCTTTTTGTTTACACTTTTTTTTATTATAATGAAAGAAGATTTCGGTCTGTTTGTTTGTGTAATTTCAATTCAGAGTAAGCCAAACACGAGAGCATACGCAAACTTTTCCGGCCAAATCTGGCATAATTTTGTGTTGATTATAAAACTATTGTTTTCAATAATAATAAAATAATCGATAATAGTTCTTTTCGTTTTAAAGCTTTGGTATTATATCGACTTTATTCTAAAAAAAAGTTTCGAAAAAAGTTAAATGTTATAATATAAAGGAAATTTCTGCGTCACGATTGTTCTATTGCTACATTTACAAGACTGGTTGGCTTGTTTACGTCACATTGTTTCATTCCATAGCGAAACACTCGCCAGAACACATGCAAGCTCCTCTGCCTTCAGTTTCGGAATTTTATACAATTTTTTTTATTACAAAATTAACTCTATACTACAAATTTCAATAATGTAAATCAACAATAGTTTTTTTCATTTTAAATCTTTGTGCATTGGTTTTTTTTACTACATCTAGTAATTTTCTTCCTCTCCTCTTTTTTCTCTTTTTTATTATTTATTTATTTTTATATCTGGAAATTGGTTATTAGTAGAAAGGTGATACGTACGGCTAAAAATATGATATCATATTTGATCAAAATTCAAAAACTTAAACGTCATAATTAATGTAACTTCTGTGCATTGTGATTGTTTTAATATTATTACATTTTTAAAGCTGGTTTATATCGCGATGTCTTATTCCATAGCGAGTCGTTTCCAAAATAACGCAAACTTTTTCGTTTTTAATTTTTTAGCATGCTCTTGCGCGATCTCTTCATAACTATAAAAGGAATATATTGTAATATTTGGATAATAATCTAAAACGCGAATCGGTAAAGAATTTATCTCGCATCGCATTTGCCCATGTTCAAATCGTATTTTATTCATGTTACAAATGTTCGAGTATGTATGTGTGTGCGAGGTCAAATCATAAAGAACAATAATACATTTTTGTAGCTGTATATCAGCTTGCAAGTTGCAAGAATTTCCGTCATCTCGCGGTCAGTCTTATCGAAGGAACTGAGAAATTCCCCGTTAAATTTGACTAATTTCTTGCAACATTACGGATTAAAATCTAACCACAAAACCGCGAACAATTTTAAAGACAATGTATGCGGAAGATACTGCATCATTGCAAACGTTTTGCAATCACTTGCGGTGAGATATATGTCGAACTCTATTGCACTGATACAATTAAACCGCGAAACGCACAAACCGATTAGATAATATATTTATTATTAGCATTGAAAGTAGAATTTAATATATATATAACGGTCTTCCGCAATTATTTTATACATGTAACATACACATATGAAATACGATATTTTTTAATCAAAAATCAACAAGGCAATTGTCTTAAAAAAGATACACTTACTCAAGATCGAGACGTATCTCTGTTCACCATCTACCGAACTCAATGATTGCCGAAAATGGGAAGCACATTGCAATTAATAATATCGGTAATTGGTGTATGCGTGCCGCGTGCCGCTGAACTTCAAAGGTCATCGCCTGGCAGCGCGAGTTTAATTAACGCAATCAAATGAAAATATTCATGTACGCGCCGGCGCCGAGCTCGGTGTGCGTGCACGTCCGTGTGTCGGCGTGAGCCGCCAGCTCATTATGCAAAAGTTTTGTGCGTTTCCCGCAATTTCAATATTCGTTCAATTCCCGAAAGGCTCGCAACGATAAATCGTGGCATTGACACAGATCGCGCGCTTCAAAATCGGATATAACTCGACTTTTCGGTCGAACGTTTTAAACCGTCGCCGGGTTCGACACGTGCTGCTGTAATTAAAATAGTATTTCGATAGGGCGCGTAATAAATGCTAACGCGTTTTATTGCAAATTTAATTCTTCGATGTCTCGTGTAGTTAAAGGGGATTATAACGTGTTTATAGATGCCGAAGATATACAAACGTATCGAAAGCTTTCCCATTTAATGAGAGTTACATGAAAGATATCGTGAAAATTTTCATTGTCTTTGCATATGACATCATTAAAGTTTCTTTCTCGACATATTACGGATTTTAATATTTCCTTCAGTCGTTACGTTGCGGTTACTCACAAGGAAAAGAAATCTAAAGACGTATTCGGTTATATGACATCCTTGGTCTTGCGAAATTGTTACGTAAAGAAAATAATTGTACGTCAAATGCACCAGTTTATCGCAGTTTACGTCTTTCCAACGTAAAAGTCGTAAAGCCAATGCGACAAATTTTTTTTTTATATTCGTTTTCGCCATTCACGCATAATCACGCGTGACGTGCATACGCGTTATCTCGCGACACTCGATCTAATATCAGACATTAGCTCACGTCCAGGAAATCGTGCAGCTTTCTGTCGCTAACTCAGCAGCAATTGGTGTCCTTCGTCACCCCCTACAATTGTCTCGAGGATACGAGAGACTCGCACGGTAATTGCGGCTCGACGTGTGTTGTGCGATAACGCTCGCATCATATCTGCGCGATTGCGTTTGACATGAATAAAAGCGCGCGCGAGTTTTAAGACGTGAGAATATTTTAATTTCATAGTTTTCACCGATATTGATACGATAAAAATTGAATCGCGCACTTGCAATCGCTTGCTGCTCTAATTGAGTAAAAACGCCGCTTCGCGTCATTACTTCCATATACGTCCAAGTCACTCTAGTCGCAAAAAAGTGACATAATCTACTTTCATGCGTCGCACAAAGCGTTATCATTTCGTCAGCGTGTCCCTGACTTATGCATGTGATTGACAACGACCGGCGATGGGCTACCGGTGACATGAAACGCGACAAAGTTTAAAAGTTGGCAACAGCTAAAATTGTCCTTACCGTTGAAATCAATGCACGTGTATCGTTGTCTATAAGAAAATTATTAGCGAATTCAAGCAATTTCGATCTACTCCTTGATATATATAATCGACAAACTCCACAGTTCATTACCGAGTCGTGACAGTCCCGTCGATTGAGATTTGCAACACTTAAATGAAGCTCAAGTTAAATCGCGTAATCTATATATCGAACTTTCGTTATCGAAGAAGTAACAAAAGAAATTGCGACTTATTACCATCCGTCAATTTTCAATTGTTTCTCATCTTGGCTGGATTAAAGTACTATTGGTTCCGATATTCATGTAAGTGATGGACCGATTTACGAGCGGAAGCTGAGGCATCGAATTGCGTCATTTACGTCAACGTTCTTTGTATCGCAGGAACGCCTTACGTGCCCGAGTATCCGCCGTAACGTAAATCGGTGCACGCGAGCTCGTTTGCCGCGCGCGTACACGCACTCGCGTATTGACACTTCTGCGGTGCAGCGGCGTGTGATGCGCCGACATAAACGCGCACGGTTCGTTGCTGCGACCCGGCGTGCACACGCGCGCGGGTACGCGCGCGTGAAATCGACCACGTGCATGCCACCGTCGTCGTTATCGTCACACCGTCTACAACGAGATAATGGTAGGGAGGGACGCGGAGAGCATTGCTGCGGGGAGAAATACGTGAACGCATATTAATTAAAAGCCGCATTGTCTCATCCGTTATGGGAAGACGTGCTAATTACGTCTCGAAGGAGAGATCTTTTGCGCCCCCTCATGAATCCACGATTGAATGAAGCGCGAATCTCTAGCGCCTGCTTTCTTTTCGCCTTCGTGAAAAGATCTCCCGGTTCTTCCCACCCGTGTTGCTACCTCGAACCGGCATACTTGGATACACCTTTAATTCCATGTGACATTGTACCAGAGATGATTTTGCAAAATTACCAACCCGTTTCCGTCGCGGAGACATTATCCGAGTGCTCGTAGCATAATTGTTATTGTATAGATGTTGAAAAAAAAGAAAAGAGAAAGCTGATTCGTTAGGGAATACGTATGCCTGGTTTCTGACGCTCCGCTTCGTCTGTCTAGATTGACGAATGACGCCGTAGCAGAGGGCTGGTTGGTGCGCGGATACCGGGACGCAAGAGGTAAGTTTTATGTTAAACTAGAAGGTAGAAATTAATCGCACATTGAAATCGATCGAGCGAGTCCTGGGATTTTGTCCTTATCAATTCAATTCTATGGAACACGTAAAACATAAGTACTAATTATCAATGACTTGAGTATCGGCAACCATTCTGCATTGTTTAACGTTGTCCATGACTTTAGTGGCTGTAGATTGCAATCAAAAACATCTGTGGATATCACGGATTTCGGATACCAAACCGTAAATTGATTACAAACGTTACGTTTCTAATAGCGCTTTGCTGTAATTCAGGATCGAATAAAAATATTAATAATTTCTACATTAATTAACGACGAGTGCACAGGATAACAGGAATTTATTGATAACGAGAATGTTACAAATTATTCATTATTGCCATTAAGCTTTTATTTTATCTTTTTCGTGAATAATTTTGCATATAATTATGTAACGGTTTAAAAACCCATAGTTTTTTAAATATGTATAAATATGATTGTTTTATATGTGATTGGTGTTTTACATAACTCGCGACAAAAACAAGTATAAAAAGTTATCGATATTCGCATTAAAGAGAGATCGTTAATGAATGCAGTGAAAGTTTGATGCGTTTTTCTTATAGTAACTTATAAATTTATTCTGTTTGCTCTTTTTCTTATATATTATTTCATAACTACAACCGATGCACCTTGTGTATCCGGATTTGTTTCGCTACAGTGCAAATGGGTTTGCTTTTTTACGTGATTCTTTTGTTATATAAATTTATTTTGAGGTGGAGTCTATATTTTGCGAAATAATTTTAAAGGTTTTCGATATAGTATTATGTATCTTATACATGTCCATTATACTCAACACACAAAACTTATGTATAATAGAAAATTTCGCGAATATTTTTGATTTTTTCATAATCATATAAATATATAAATATATAAATATATATATATATATAATGTAGAGAAATTATACAAATATATAATATATTCAATAATAACAGCGCAGAATATTAGATAAATGTTTGTATAATCAAATAGGTAGTCCATACAAAAATCACGAACCGCTGCTCTTATCGCTTCCCCTTTCAACTTTCGCGGGTTTCTCTTTTCTCTCGGGGAGAATATGCGAACAATCGAGATCTGTCCATAATGTGGTCGACGCTTAGAACTTAAAATGCATTTTACGTCGTTACGCTCACCGCGGTTATCTCTCCTCCGCTTCATCTCGTATCTGCTCCATCTCACCGCGTTCACCCTTCTTCTCCAATTCCACACGCGCCTATCTCATTCCACTTTCCAAGACCACGGCTCTCTTACCTACTCGTTAAACAGACGACGTATGTATCTTTATAAACGGTATGTGGAGTAGACAAGTGCATTAAAATCTCGGGTGTTAGTTCAAGCTTCAAGAGGGAGGAGGATGACTGGGCGGTAGAGCAGATGGAGGGTTCAGGAGGATACACAAAAGAAT
The DNA here is from genome assembly GCF_016802725.1 of Solenopsis invicta. Lineage (NCBI taxonomy): Eukaryota > Metazoa > Arthropoda > Insecta > Hymenoptera > Formicidae > Solenopsis > Solenopsis invicta. The sequence goes on from NC_052667.1 coordinate 3,340,339, forward strand.
GCAAAGTAAAAACCACGACTTCCCGCTTCCCCCGACAATCCATTTCGTATTCTCTTCTAGTCGTACCCCTAGTCCTTCTCCCTCTTCGCTTACCTGCACAACCGCGTTTCATGCACTCTTCTCTCTTCTTCCTTTACCGCACCATTCCTTCTGTATGCCAGAGGTTACAACGCATTATCATACAGAGCGACATTGCGCCTCGGCTTTCCTTAATTGTTTCCCGGTCTCACCACGTCGCGAGAGAAACGGCTACCCCAGCGGCACGTTCTTACCGCGATCAACTCGTTAAAGTGCGAGAACGTCGCCTGGGAGTGTTATCTCTTTTTGTACGAGGCACGAGAGATGGAATAGAAAGCGCGACAATTTACGAGTGGTCACCGGGATGTTAGGGAGTCGAATTCCTCTCTCCCATCCGCGGTGGGATCCTTCGTGTTACATAATGCTCGACATCAAAGGCCGGGGGAAATTTCGCGCGTCGATGGCTGCGAGAAGTTACGCGGACGCGAAACCGTGGGGAACAGGCGTATGCTCTTATATTGCGGGCGGAAGATATCCTTTTTTTATCTCGTGTTCAGTGAATTCGAGGCCACAGACATCACTGGTATCGGCGACAAGCGGCGCCCTTTGTTTTTGGACACGCGCGATTTCGCGATGTTGCACCGCGCGCTTTTAACGGGGACGCCCCCCCGAGATCTGGAAAAATGATACTGAAAAACGATCGATTTCAATTGCGAATTGTATATGTGGAAAGATTTTAGGATTCGTTGTGCATGAACTTTGTCGAAATAATCCATTAGGTAACGATTCTCTCTCTTTCTAGTCATTTCATATAAAGATGTTTTGAGATTATTACGAAATTATTGCGAGAAATGTGCGTCATACCCGTTTAATTAGGCTAAACGTGGTGGGCAGTCATGTTCTATATTGGTTTAGAGAAATTTGAGATTAGTCGCGTAAAGTTCGTCGTAATGAAGGGATAACGGCTCTTTGAACTTCGCGGTTGGTTTCGACATCTGTCTAAGATGAGAGCCGGTTCACCCGCGATTAACCCCGATGAGCGTAACATTTCTCAAACTCTCGTTAAGGATCTGTTTGCCGGATACGCGTAATCTATTGTCGAAAATTCAATAATCGCGGTTGACTCCTGCCCAAGTTGATTCGTAATTTTCGCGACAATAATAACCCGAAATCATTAGATTATCTAACATTATTAATTAAGCGCGAATATTAATTGTTGAGTAATGCATCGCGTAAACTTGCGACGATTAAAATTACTCACTTTACAAATTGGCATCCGGCAAATCGGTTGCGACGTGTTCTGATCGTCCTGAATGCAAATTTCTAAATTGCCAATAAGAAGATTTGTGACGAAAGACGTTATCTTCCACATCGTACGCTTTATCGATCGCAACGTGCCTATCGCGCTGAATGCATATTTCTAAATTGGCAGTAAGAAGATTTGTGACGAAAGACGTTATCCCACATAGTACGCTTATCCGTGTCGCATGATATGTAATGCCGCGCTAAACTGTTGTAACGCTAATTGTGGGCATTCCGACTAATCGCCCCTGATTTTGCGCATCACCGAACATCGCGGCCCCTCGTCAAAGCGACTCAGAGTATACACACGGGTATCGGAAATTGGCAATACATTTTATCGAAATCAATCATTGGGGGAGGATACAAATATAATCTTCCGTAACGACCATTCAAGATTCAAACGCCACGTGAGTAAACGAAGAAAAAGCAGCTTTTTTGCTGCTTCTCCGATGTGCACAATACGCAGAAATGTTGCCGTGAATAGGTAGATGGGGCGTTTACGTCATATCCCACATATAAGTGGACACATAAGTACACCTAAGTGTACGAAGGCTCCTATCAATGTGATCGCTTCGTTGTCGGGAGGAGAGACGGGGGGATAGGAGGCGTGCGTACATTAAATAGCCGTCGAGTATGGAGAATGACAATGGTACATCGACTTGTTCTTCCGTAACGAAACGTTTCCATGTCGTTTTGTGCGCGTCGCGACGAATGGGGCCGGATCTTCGGTGACTGGGTCCCCGCAACGCGGTTGGGCCCCGGTCGATTATCCACCTCGGCCAATCGTGGCGAGGCAAGGATACAAAGAATCAGGTAGTAATTATCGATAGCCGCGGTCTCTGCACGCGATTCGTCCGATAAATACCAGCCAAGAGAACGGAGCGTGTATCTTCTTTCGAGGCGAAGCGTGTCTATTCGCTTACGCAAATCCCGCCATTGGTGTACACAATTAAATGAAGCTGTCGTATAATTACGATTAATAACAGCAAGATTCGCAATCTTGCGCACAACAGGCTCGTGAATATCAAGCTCGCCTGTAATTCTGCCCCACGATTATCGAATGACACATATTCCGCATAAAAAATAATTGTGACAAGAATAGCGTCCTCGCGCTTACATTTGCGTTACAATATGCGGCAAGAGGAAAACGCGGAAAACTAGCTCTTCGTTCTATCGTTCTTGCTTATCGCATGCTGTCGCACTCTGCCGATCGGTGTCCTCGGCCGATCAAGATTCAGGAGAAAAAATAAAAAAAAATAAAGAATTGTGTCGGATTCGTGCCGCGGGTCGACACGCGATCGGAATGGTTAATAAAATACTTTTGATGGAACTAATGGCAGAGCTCGAAGATTACGTTCACGGCCGGCACGCTCGTTTCGCGTAGGTATTTGAGCGCGTGATGAGCGGAAGGCGATGGTGAATTCTATGCGAAGGAGGGCGTGCGAGCATATTACGTTTATGCTGCCACACATTTGCACACGAATACAAGCATACGGATGATTACGCGATACGCTTGTGTATCGTCACTAGACATGTGAGGATGACTCCGATCGGACCTTGATTCGCTATCTTTGAACGACTCGCTGCCACGTTGCGTTTGCAATATTCGTAGTAAAAAAAAACTTTGCAAATTTTCCATTCATAATGCTCTCTTGCGCGAGAGAGATTTAATTTAATTCGAAAAGCTCACTTTAAAAACTACGAAGTAAAATTTTCTTAAAAAAAAAGTTCCAAGTTATTGTTCAAAGATGACAGATAAAATCTAATCATTTCTGAAGTAGGTGTATTAAAAAAATATCGGGAAGAATGCCGTAGGGAATGCAAACGGTTCTTGTGAGATATCTCGCTATCATCTTCCGGCGATATTTCCGGTTCCTGCCCCAAGAAGCGTGTTCTCGAAGATAATTCGTTATCGCGCCGGACTTTCTGTCCTTTCCGCGAGCGAAAGAGAGAAGACGGTGACGCGGCGACAGTGGCATTTTGATGCCGGACGGAGGTGGCGGAGAGAAAGAGGCAGAATAATTAAAGAGAGAGAATAATCCTGAATCAGCGTCATCGTGCGAGCGAAACGTGTCCTCGTTGAGCGAGCCAGGCGGATGCATATTGTGCGCCACTCTTTGCGCGTTCTTCTTGTTGTCGCGCAAGAAAAATCTCGCGTATCCCGCTGGTGTGTCAGCGGGAAAAGATCGGTCTAAATGTGGTCACGCCTCGGTCTTCCGCTTGTGTCTGCACGAATTATCGCTTTCCGGCAAATTTCGAGTGTACCGAAAGCGGTCAACACACGTACGCAGATGTACAGATACACTCTCTATGATTGATAAATATCTTTGAGGTCTCGATATAGATCCAATAGAGACTGTCTATCAAGAAAAAGAACAAAGGGAGGGGAGGAAATAGAGAGATTGACATTCGATGATTATTATTGACACAATCTTGACAAGCGGATGTACTTAAAATACTGCTAACCATTGATCAACGTAATTTTTATTATTATTTAGAGGAGAAGATGGTATAACGTCCCCAATTTATATTTTGTGCAATAATTTTGTTAATAATCAATATTTTAATTGAAAATTGAACGGTTACGGTCGTCAATATGTTATTCAATATCGATTCTAGACTCAGTTATGAAATATTTATTACTTAGAATGTTATTTATAAAAATGTGACGATGCTCGAAGAGAAATAGGGGTGGTAATATAGCCCCGCCGCAAAAATAGATTTTAAAAATTGGCTTTGTTTAAAAAAACACAGTATTTTGTTATAAAATTACATATTTATTCAAAATAAAGAGAAAATTGCAGAATATATGCAAATGTATGTATGTACACATAGCCTTTTCGCATATAAAGACTGCAGTACCGAAAATCTGTAATACATGTAATGTAAACTATAGATTATCAGTAGAACTATAATCGATTTATCGAATAATTACTTAATATTGAAAACTTCGACAAAAAGCCCGTATTTAAGCTTGTTGAGGCGTTTGCACGTTGAAGGACTGCGTTAGCAAAATCCCATGCTACTGTTTAACTTCACATAACTCGAAATGTATGCTGAACCCAATAAAATGTTAAATAACGGAAAAATATTGAAGTATACATACATTCGTGTAATAATACGTTTAAATTTAAAAAGAATGAGGAAGTACGTGTAATCAAATGTATCTTTAAAAAGTTTTGAAATGCTTAAAATAATAAAATAATAAATCTCGAATGTTATGTATTGGCATATTAGTATCATTGTATAACAGCGGGCTGCTAAATAAATGATTCCATAAATAATCTTTAGAATTAATCTTTTCGTCATCTAATATCGGAGATATTACGAGTGGCCAATACCACCTTCTTCTCTATATTTTACTATCTTTATTATTACTGTATAATTAAACCTATATTTGAAAATGTATTTTGATCTTTTGTTGATCAAAATTTTAGTAACGTACACTATTTTTTATGTAGACCGATGCAAATAGTTTTTAACCGATTGTAAAAAGAAGTCGCAGAGCATCGAAATTTTTAACAGAAATTAATAATTTATTTAATCTTTGCATTTCGATTCCAATCTAAGTCTCTTCATACCGGTAGCTGATTTTATGAAATTAATAATAGTGCTTGTATCAGTTCTTCTTGAAATGTACCATGTATAAATATATCGAATAATCAACCTCAAATTTTCCCCCGTTACGCGTTGTTGAAATGGAGCATAAAGTACGAGTAATTTCGGCACATACGCAACAACTAATTAAGCGCGTACGCGTATCGGCTCGGTCGAATTAAATGAATGAAAATCACGTATAATGACAGTGTATCGCGCAATACCAAAAAATGAGGAATCACCGTTTTTCATACACTACACACGGAAGCCATTCATTAATTAATTATACGTGCATCGTTCTCATGTTTAATCAATGAACCTGCATTTATCGCGTGTACTGAATAAACGCATGTTTTGCGCTCTTTGGATACAGGGTATTAATCGTAACACGTGGAATTTTATATTTACTTTTACGAAACAGCGGTGTATTTACTTTACACATCTGAAATGCATTGCTCTGGCTCTATAAATATGTTCACTTAGAATTTCTGTACGTTACGCACTACCCTTCGCGTCGATTCTTTTTTTATGGCGAGAGCTCAATTGAAAAAATTTCTAGAAGACGAATAATTTAGAGATAATTTGGAGAGACTGCATTGTTCGTGAAACGTAAATGATTCAACGAGCCAGAATTAAGTCGCAAATACGCGAATCGTCGAACGTTCTCCCGTGAATATCTGAGAATTATGAAAGGAAGCCTATCGGCCTCTCCTCTCGGTAGGTAGATAGATGCGAAAGAATTCCCGGAAGTCGGAGGGCTCGGTGGACTGGTGCAGCCACCATCGAAGAGAGTAGCGTAGCGCCGAACGAGTCGAACCAGCGGAGCCGGTTCGTCTCACGACTCACGATATAAAACAATATTGATTGGTCGTACAATGCGGGTGGATTATGGGGTGGGTCGCTCCCGGGGGTGGAGGGTGGACCACGATGCATTGTGCTCGCTGCGTCCGGTCAAACTTTTCATCGTCCCTCGCACCCTCTCTCGCGCGCGCTCGCGCGCGTGCTCGCCCTTCTCTCCGTCGCTCTCAGCCGTCCTCTCTATCCCTTCGTCCTGTCCTCTCCTCGTCTGCCCGTCCTCTCACCCCGTCGCCTCCTCCCACGTCCGATAATTATTGCAGCCAGCCTCTCTCTCTTCCTTCGATTCCACGGTTCTTTCCAATGGCCACGTCAAGCTTAAAAGCTGCGAGCTCTACGAGCCGTTCCGCGGGCATCCAGCCGTCGATGCGCGACCGTGTAGTGCCTAGCTGTCGTGAACACGCGGTGCTATCCTCCTCGTGCAAGATGTGTGCGTGCGCTGCATTTATACCTTTATCCTTGATACGTCCCTCTCTGTCGTTCGCAGACTCCTGTTAATGGCCGAAGTGGCGGCGTCTTATTCACTCTGCGCGCGATTTTGATCGAGGAGACTTTTATATCGCGATTTAGGGTTAAGTCTGTTTTCAATAAATAAATTGCGCTGCACTATTTAAAATGCTAATTCCAGAAAACTTTACATTTTTTAATGCTTAGGACGCGAAGCACAAATGCAAATCTGCTCGGAAAGACTGAGATAAAAAAAACTTAACGCGGCAATAATTTGTATTTGACGAATTGTACAAAGTGAAACGGGGAACGCGAGTTACACAAGTACCAATTAGTTTTATTAGTTTTTTGCAAATAGTTGTGAGGTTATTGCGATATGCAAGACGCGAGCCTTTGGGAAATTAGCAAACTGTTGGCACGAAGCACCTTGAATTACTCGCTTACGTCCGAAACCGCCAAAGTATCGTGTTAGTTACATAATAACTGCGATACTTCCACCGTGCACCGTCTGGATAGTCCGAGAGTACACAAAACGAGGAAAATTTCCTGGTTCACGATTGTTTCACCCTTCTCGGGAGTACCTCTACGCGAAATGTATCAACGGAAGGTGGGAAGGCACTATTACACGGACTACTTATGTGCATGTTGAAAGTTGGTGATTTCAAAACTACGAAAAGTGCATGTGCATATTGCGCCTACCTCCGCTCCCGCACTTGCTACTGGCGCTTACGCCGTGACAAAAATCGTGTAACGCGTTTCGATATGGCGCATACCATGAAACGAAATTAAAAACGCAATAACGCAGCACAAAGCGAAGCAATAACACAGAGAGAAAAAAAGGCAGCTTTTTATGAAAAGGTTTATTTGACTGTGCGAGCTATTTGTCGAGACATATTTCCCTTGTTTTAAGAAACGTGAACAATAGTAAAGAGCATTTAATGCAATTTTTAGCATTACTCTTGGTCGCAGTACCTTGATATAATTCCGCCCATCCGTTTTTCGACTCGCTTTTTATCGACAGGACAAGCTATTCGTTTCTCCCCTTTACGAAGAGAGAAGTTCGTCTTTGCTTTTCGCCCCATCGAACGGAAGTGAGGGAAACGAAGAGACGCGGAACGTTCGATTTGCTTCAGGATTGTTTCGCGAACTGCTCTCGATGGCGGGGCTGAGCGTCGAGCGTAGGAAGAAGGTGGAAGGGTGGACATTCTTGGCCGTGTACAGCGTTCGGTAATTTATTTCTTGCCGGATCTCCTCGGCTCCTGACCACAGGATGTCTGACAAGGGTAGCGCGGCGGTTCATTCTCCGGCGTTCCCACTGCTCTTCCGCGGGTGGCAACTATTTCAGAATCAATTAAACTATCGGAGCGACCGAGTGTGCGATTGAACCGTTAATTAGCAGCTGCCCTGCGCGCGTTCGCAAGTTCTGCAGAATTATTACGCTCGGATAGGCGTATCTACTTGGATGGCAGTGTCGTCACACTTAGAAAATACCAAAATGTCTGTGTGGCTGAGAAGTTCATCGAAAAAAAGAAATGGCTGATTAACGCGGATTAATCCACTGTCGCGACACACGGTGTTTCACTGAATACGCGACATTATCAAAATCTATTATGGAACGCGGTTCGTCAAACGAAGTGTTTTGTGAAGAAGGAGAGAACCGGACCCCCCGCCGCCCGGCGCAAAACAGGAGACCAAAGTGTAAAAAAAAAAAAAAATCGTTGGGCTGTGTCGTGAGCTTTGGAGCTCCATCAAGCCCTTCGAAGAGTTATGAATAAGGGATGAGCCCGCGGCGTGTGTGCGACCATGCATCGACGGGGCGGCCGCGCACTCACACGCGTCCGCGCGAGTTTTAAGCTCGATTGTATGACGGTAAACGAATAAATGTGCAAATTTGACGAACCAGCCTGGCTCTCGCTATTCGAAAATACGTAACGCACACGCGTGCGCCAGTACACGCGGACGCATGCTGCGCACGAGCGACCAACACGTACACACATGCGCGCCATACCATAGCGACACGTGCACGCATGCACCACGCGCGCACGCACCACGCGCGCACGCACGCACGCACGCACGCAGGCATGCATGCACGCATCCTGGTGCATCGAGCGCACTTACGGCGGCGCCTGCGTGTGTGGAGCGTACGTGCCCAGCGTGCGTACGTTGCGAGAACGTCTGTATGGGTATGTGTGTATGTATATATGTATGTATGCGTGTGTGTGTGTGTGTGTGTGTGTGTGTGTGTGTGTATGTGCGTATGAGTGAGTACGGTGTGGTCGGGGTGGACTAGAGACTCGTGCGTATGCGTACAAAATACGAACTCCCAGGCCGGCGAACTGGGCGTTCCTATACGCTGGGCCGTGAATAAAAATAATTAACGGAGAATATATACGAATGTCGAAGCGCCGATTGATTTACGGGAGTGTGCGAAGGTTCGAGGCGGGACCCGTAATTTCGCAAAAACCGCGTATCTGCGGGCTCGGCCTCGATTTTTGTTTTTACCCCCAGACCAACCAGCGCGGCCGATCGACTGCACGCGTGTACGTGCGTAGGTGGTTCTTTTTTTTCGCTACTCGTCGCTCTTCAAACTGGTTCGGCCCGGCGGTCCATGATATTCCACGGATTGCCACGGATATTACGGATAATTAAGCAATGGATTTTTGCGTTTAATCGAGTGCATAAATCGAATGCACTCGCCGATACTATGAGATGCTTCAGTTCAAACAATCATTCGCCCGTCGTTGAAAGATTTTTATTGTGAATTCGCCGAGTTACGCGGTATACGACAAAACGGAAGCGAAATTAGCCGTTTTTCTTTCACCGAGCATCTTACAAATCCGTCACGGAATTAATTTGATCAGCGGGATTTTACGAAATGCGATATATTATCAACCGCGGATAGCTACGTGCGTAGCTAGGTTCATATAAAGTAATTTTAATTAGAAAATATAATCTTAAGCATTCTAACGAATCTGTTATCAATTTCGTAAACGTAAAATTGCACTCTCTTCTCCACTTCTCGTGCTCCATTAATTGAGCACAATTTTTGATAAATTATTGTTGTAACCGCCAATTTCGTTGGAATCGATAATCCGTGTACACCAATAGAGAATACGAACGAATCGCGCGGTGGCGCCAATGCGTCCAGGTGCACAAATTTACAGGTAACGAAAGGCAGATGGTAACTACCCCACCGTAATAACGCGCGGTTTTACTTGCGGCGTCCACCCTTAAGAGATGCCACGAATCGGTTCATTGATAAATTCACAATATGAGTAATTGAATGCTTTAATAATTGTTTTAATAATTGCGTCACTCGACGGGACGAAAACTTGTTGCGGAAAAAAATCATCGCGTTTAAAAATAATTTTCGACATATTAAACAGTATTTATTTATTATGCTCGCTACATATACGGGCATTTGATACGACCTACGATCGATCTTACATCTCGAATGTAAAAGTATTCAATTGTGATTTATCGTACTTTATCGTTTTTCCAATTCGTATTATTTTATAAAAAAAAAAAACAAACCTTTTTATTTTGCAATTGGTCGTAGAATATTTTATTTAATACTGCTATCAAGTGCATTAACATTAAAAATTAAAGTTAAAATAGTCGAAATCAAGAATGACGGTTTAACGATAAATTCCGTCAACGTAAGAAGTCCTTAAATAATGCAAAAATCCGACTTCCACGACGTCATCAAACTTTCATCAGCAAGAGAATGCCCTCGAGTTTTCCGCGCGTCCTCATTAAAGAAATATATTCTAGATGTAAGTTAGCTAAAGATAAAAAACGTTCTCCGAGATAAATAAACTGCAGCCTCTCTTTCACTTCCCTTCAAAAATAACAGCTGTCTTTTAATTAAAAGAAGCTCCTCCGATTCCATAAAACGGCTCTCGCGACGTAAAAGCGTGATATTTCCTGCGTTACCTTATTCGTAGAACGCTGTTTGCGCGAGAAGCGTAAGCGACTCAATGCCTCTCATCCCTATTGTGCAGTCAACAACAATCAACGACAGAAGTCTAGTGATTTAAGAAAGGGCTAAGTAAAAAGGAAGCGTTTCCATATTATGAATATAGCAAGGTGGATGCATCGTGGACATAAAGCAGCATTTCTGCCGGAAAGCGTGATGAAAAGAATGCGCGAAAGCTTTCTACCTCACTTTCTCATAAGTAAGTGACCGCGTATGTTCGTGTCCCGCGTAGGTAGGTCTACAGGTGTCAGCTGACAATGAGTCGCTTGCACGTCCTCATGAGCCGGCGCGCGTATATATATATGTATATGCTTGTCTCCAATACCAGGGATAGTCTCGGAGATGAGAACTCGACTCACGTTTACGGAAAGAAAACTTTTAATTTCCGCCTTGCGGAATGAAGATGAGAAAATGAGTGAAAATGCTGGAAGACGTCTCGCTGGTATTTTATTTATTATTGCTTGTCCATTTCATTTTCAGACGCGACGTCAGAATGCATTGGATATATGTCAATTACGTTTGCAAGCGAATCGTCGCGATTACTTTAATTATTTTCGCTATTATTAATTGATGACTTCTGTGTTTCAAATTGTGTCATTTATATCGGGCATCAGAGACGTATTTTCACAGCGGTATTTTTTTACATGCAATATTTTCTTAGCGCGATATTTTTCAAATGCATCTTTAATATCTGTATAAAAGTATCATGATTACGCGTAATACGCATTGTCTCCAAAGAACGAAGCCGACAGACATGGATGCAGAGAGCGCATCCATTTCCGATAGAAATAGGTCCATTCAGCTAGACGTTCTCGAATTAAAAAGTCCATTATCCCCGAAGCATTGTCTCCGTCATACCAATTCCGGCATCTGCCCAATAGCAGCTGAAGAAGAAGAAGAAGAAGAGCCTCTCAAATTACTCCCGTACGACTCTCTCATCATTTGGTTTCTCTGTTTCGTACCTCCCCTTCAGACGTGCGGCTCGCGCGTACTACCCGCCTGTCGCTAATCCCGAAGAATCCCAAAAAGGCTCATCATCTGCTTGTAGGTGGCTAACCGCCGTCTATTTACGACGGGCGCATAATGCCAAACCGCCTCTTGTTCGCGGCGTTTTGTGGACAAACAAAATCGGCGATCTCCTTTTCATTTTGCTCATAGGTTACGCGGCCCGTCCCATATCCACCCCCTCGCTCGCAGGTTTCTGCCTTTTGCCGTGGCGTTCCTTTTTGTCAATGTGCGCTCGAGCGCATCGCGACCGCGCTCTGCATATTTTGAATCTATGCAAGATCCTCGGTTCTTTTCCGCTGCTGCCGTTGTTGACCGGAAAGAAGAGGCAAAGAAGGAAGATCAAACTGAAAATGATCGAGTAGATCCTCAATGAAGTTCCTGGTGGCCACCGGAAGAACGTTGAGTAACCGGGATGTTGACGTAGCGGTGCAGCCGTGCGCTGTTAAATATTTATCCCGGTGGGGCGCATTGACGGTGACACAATGCTTCCGACGTCTTATAAAGAGACCCCGAGCACTCACAAAAAGCGCACACGTTGCTAAAAAGTCAGGACGAGGTTGATCACCTCTTAGGACCCGGCCGGAATCCGATTGAGCGATCTATTTTTCCAAAGAATACGAGATGAAAGTCTTTCAAGAAAAATCGGTCCTTCCGAATAAGCTGAATGGCACGCGAAAGTCGAGCAACTTTCACAAGATGAGTTTCGTTTCGATTTGATTATAAAAAAAACTTATACGAATAAATATACGGAATAAAAATTAGTAGTAAATTAATACAATCCCGTTGTCTTATAAACAAGCAAGGATAAAATCTTTTTTTAAAAGTTTAATAATTTTTAATTTCTGCAAAATCTATTTTATCTCAATATTGTATTAATCATCTAAAGATCACAATGATTGTTTTGATAATACACTTAAAAAAATTTTTATATTCAAGTATATATATTTAACATTATTTCCCTAATTTTAATAAATATTTCCTAAGCTTAAAAATAAATTATTTTCTGCTGCCTAATATTTATTTGAGTCAAGGAAATAAATGATAAAATGAATCTATTTACTTGAACATTAAAAACTTTTTTCAGTGGAGTGTAATATTAAAAAAAATCAAATTAGTATTAAAAAAAATCAGTTTTGAAAATATTATTATTTATTATCTGATATTTTTTTTCTCTTAATGATTTATGAACATTACTATTGAATAGAAATAAATTTTTTTTAATGAAACTATACAAAATTTCTTCATGTAAAAAAGTTATGTCTGTTTAAAATTATTGAACTTTAAAATTATTTTTAAATAATTATAAATGTTTAAATAATTAAGTTCTTGAATAAGAATTTATATTTTTGTTCATATATGAAATAACGATTGTTGATTTGATGCTATTTTTGTCTTTGTATGTAGTAAATGCACATACATATGTATATATGCTGCTACTTGTGCGAGAGAATTATCAGATAAATATTGCCATATGCTTTTATGAATTAGCAACGTGCTGAACGATCTCTTGGTAAATTCAAACGTTTGGCCAATCTTGTGTCAATTTGATACGATAATTAAACGTGCTAACGAGTTTTTACGTGTGTATATGCCATCATGTGCAAGTGTGCATCGTCAATGGGAGGGTTTTATTCTTTGCTTCAGCGTAATTTCCTCGTAACGTCAATTTTCCTGGAGACTGTTAACCCTTCGCGTTACGTTCAAGCGCCCTTTGGGAAAACAAAGGTGTCACTTCTTTAAAGAGCTCTTGTTCTTCAGTCACCTTTCCTTTCGTACTCTATGGCTTCTCTCTCTCTCTCTCTCTCTCTCTCTCTCTCTCTCTCTCTGTCTTCGTTCTTGGCTATCTTATTGTGTAGAGACACTCTGTCTTTTCATTTAGTTATCCATCCATACATACATGGTGCGTCTCGAACGTCTGAAGATTTTAATTTTTCTCTTTAAGAATTATTTCTCTTCGTCACTCTGTATAGAAATAATTTCTCACATTTCAAGAGCTCAATTTAACTTGGTACTTTGATCGTAATTTGTAGTTAATAAATTTAATTATTCAGTCGTATTGTTCGAACTTCTTTCATTTCGGCATCTTTGTTCGGCACCCTTTTTTTCCTTTCGTAAAACGACGCTTTATCTCCCGAAGGATGTCGCTTCAACAGGTTACAAGATCCCGCGTTCCGAAGACGTCTTCGCTCCGTTTACCCCCTCAAGGAATGCCCATCCCTTTTTAGCCCAGACCCTAAGGAAGTCCGCTTACCCCACGCTGTTCTTGAGTCGCAAGTTTTCTCGGTCTTTATCTTGCGGCAAAAGAGATCCGTCCCTCCGAAGATTTTCCGGGCCGCGGGTTACGAAGGAACCTGTTGATGTAAAGAATCGTCCCGTCGGCGAAACTTGAAAGAAAGGACAAGCGTTTTCTTACGGCGACGTTCCATACCCTCGGTCAAGACCTCTCCCCCCGCCCCCCTTTTCCCGTACCGTAAACGTCGAGGGAACAAGATATCAACTTGTTGCTGTCGGGATATTGAGCGCGAGCCAAGGAGCTGGAGGGTCGGTTTTATTTTATTATTTAGACACGGCACGCGACGGCGGCGGCTATCCTCTTTCTCCGCCGTGTTCTCCTTCGTCTGGGAATTAGCCGCGCTTTTTGTTCGCTCTTAATATCGCGAATTATTTCGCTTTATCTCGACGAAAGTAACTTAGAGAACAATAAATCGAACCACTCCATAAAGAAGTAAGCGTGCTTTTTTCTCTGTCGCTCATAATCCTACTTTAATAGGTCGATTTATGCGTGTTTCGTGAGCTTGAAAAAGTTGTCCTCTTTCTGTAATTCAAACAGATTAAAATTGATAAGGTAAAGCATATTGAAATACAACCATATTTACTTTGTAAATATTCTACGTGATTCATTATTAAATTCCATTTAAATTTCTATTCAAATTGATTGTATAATTAGAAGCCTGTCATTGAAAGACAGGTAATACCACTCACAAAAGAATCTTTCATACTAAAATGACATTTATCTTTCGTATTTAATACCTTTTACATTTAAACACCATTTTCATAAATCGAACCAACATCTTGAATTCATAAAATATGTATGCGAAAAATTTAGAGCACTCTGTTATTACATGAGACAGTGATTGACGTTTAAAAGAAAAATCGTTTTGCTACGTGGATGTGTGCTCAAGAGACATTCTCGGAATGTGTGGAAACACTTGTTGAGCATCGAGCTAAGATTGTCCGAGCTAAGAAGCCACTTGTTGCTTCGTCCTTCCTACAAGGAAATCTAGGTCCCGTACCAGGATACTTAACACTGATAACCGCAGAAATCCTGTGTAACTTTGTTCCAAATCGCTTCTGCAAACCGCTGAGACTCAGGCGTTACTACGAGATACTCTTTGCGCCTCTTGCTGCTTTAATTTTTTTTTATTTAACGATTGAAAAAATTCATCAGAAATTATTAATGGAAAATTTGACGCAATATAATTGAAATGTAAATCTTTATGCATAATTCTTTTGAAGATTCTCTGGCTTGCTGTATTTATCTCTCCCCTTTCTGCGTCACGATCGAAATATTCCATTAGCGCTTTGATTATACGAAGGGGGCGTCTCCTGAGGCGTTGGCCACATGTTCGTAGCTCGCTTTCAGATACAACCGAGTCTCATCGTGCGATAGAGGTTTAATCGAATGTGAAGCTATTTATCAAACGCTAACTTTAGATATACGGCGACTTTCTCGATGGGCGACAATGCGCAATAGAGATACATTTGGCATGCGGCATCCGGATAATACATATTTAATTGTAAGAGAGTTATATTCCTAAACAAACTTCGGAGGCGTATTGACAGATTTATTTCTATCGAGTTGTCTCTACCTCAGGATTTTCATCCCAGCGATCGCTTTTACTAATTAGCATTTTGCATCCTGGTTTATTGCAAAACCTACATTAATTTAAGAAGGAAGAGAGATCGCTATTTAAATCCTACAATTTTCTGTTCCCTGGAGTAAAACGTGTTTAAAATAATTGCAACGTGCATATTTTAACCGTGATCTTTTTAATTTCTAAGCATACGAAAGAAAGACGCTCGTGACATAATGTATCAATCTGACACTAATCCGAATTAATAAATTTCCAGAGAGTTAACATACTGAATAGAAAACTAAAAAAAAAAAACACATAGACTCACCCTGAGGCTTCTGTGATGATTAGATTCTGCCACGTGGCTATTGTGCCACCCATCGATTCAACGCCCCTTTTTTGGATGCATACGCGTGTGCGTACCACGCACGCATGGTCACGTCTTAATCACGCACGGAACATAAGACGAGAACCCAAAAACTAATCTCATCTTATGAGATGTACGTCGCTTGATTGAAACTAATTTTTATAAGTTTTTATTTTGGTACAAAATCGATGAAAAGAGTTTCAGTTTTATTGCCATTATTTAAAAAAAAAAGAAAACTTAAGTGTGACACTTATAAAAGTCAATTATATTAATATAAACATAATTAATCGTACTATGATTAAACTAATATTTCTGGAGCAAAATCAGATTATCTAGATCAAGTTATAAAATTATTTACCATCTTTGCATTACTTGAAAATAATTTAAGCATACTTTGCTACGTGCTAAGTTTACAAGTATCGATCGTAATTTCAATAACATTTAATGCTGATAAATTTGTTATTTGTTTAAAGAAATATAGTGGGTATTCAGTAAAATAAAAATTAGCGAACGCAAAGTAGAAATTAACGCGATGAAATGTTTACAAGCTCAGAACGGCAAACTGCGTGACAGCCAACGACTATATTATTGTACGAATTTAACGAATGAGCGTTTCGTTATAGTAATTCGTACGGCATGCGGGACACAAATGATGCAACATGTACAATGAATAGCGCGTATAATATATAATCCATATCCAGAAATATCGTGTCAATGCTCGAACAAGCGTATCGGAGGCTAAATCGTCAAAGCTGGTTCTATACCTAACGAGCGCGTATGGTAACGCGATGTCGCAACAACAGGAAACTAATTATAAATCTGTTTCCAACAACGCGCGTCGTACGTCATAACTGTGCGGCTCGGTTGATATATCGGCGTGCGTACTTCTCTCGGCGGCACATTAGAAACTATTTTTAAGCCTATTACGCATAGCGGCATCGCGCTATATGATGGAAAAGAATTTAACGCGGGCACACAAAAGCGTCAATATAGCATTTCGCGCACAATGGCCGCGACTAATTCTATACTCGACGATCGTAATATGCCTTCCAGCAAAGGACGCTCCTAATCGTCTAATCACCGTAGAACGGCACCAAAGTGCGCTGCAGTCGCGATCAACACGGTTCGCCAACCCATCGCAAGGGGAATATCTGATTGATGATTAAAGGGGTGATGGACGGAACGAGGATAGAGAGAGAGAGAGAGAGAGAGATTGCGACGTAAAACGGGAGGCTAGGAGCAATCTTGGCTGGACAAAGATTTCCATCGAGACACTCAGATTTGATTTTCAACCCCATCGTACCGCCCACCCCACGCCGTTGTGCGTTTGTAGAGAAGAGTGTTACGGGGAAGGGAGATGCGCGGCGAGACGTTACCACGTCGAAAGCGATCGACTTAGGTTTGCTTTTATCAGGTTACGCAACGTCCACGAAAACCAGTCGGCTAAGTTCTTTGTCTACAAAGCCATCTGTCACCCCGAAGAGCGCTCGAAGAGCGAGAGAGGGTGTGGGAAACGATGTGTGGGCGGCGGCGCCGATACGTGTGTTCGCCGGGCGCGCGTTACGCGTGTCTCTCCGTGTTCGCGTGCCCGTGTGGACGTGGCGTGATGTACATGTAGACGCTAGGCGTACGCCAATATGCGAGATACGATCGAGATAAAAGCGAGATAGCGCGACAAGTATAAGCGGACCTTTGGGATGTGTATCGGGTATTGATTTTCTCCGCACGAAGTTACGCCACGGGCTAAGCCGAAACGCGACGAAGTTTATTAATCCCGGGACGGCAATCTCGTGGCGTCTGCGTGCCATAGCAAGACTGGTAAAAATTCTCATCATCGCTTTCCTTTAAATACGGAATTTTATGAGGGTGAAATTATCATCGTTAACCGCTTTGGGTAAAATACCAAAACTTCTTTCTAATGTGTTAGGAAGTCTTTTCAAATTCTCTAACATGAAAATAATAAATGTGTTCACCTTCTTCCACGATTGTACGATTTCATCATTTCGAAAAAAAGGACTCGGCAATAAAGTTCTTCTATTATTTCTCCTAATACCGCTAGTTAAATTCACTTTGTAACTTAAATCCCGGAGCTGCATAAATTGGCTCCGGAGAGTAGACGTAGTTGACGGTGGAGGAAAGGAACGCTGGAAGATGGATAGGGAAAGAACGAGAAAGAGAGGAGTAGGGGTACAACAGGGAACAGCTAATACATCATAAACTTGAGAACAAAGAGGAGAGAGGATGTCGAGGCTACGCCAGAGAATCCGCAAACTCCGGCATCCTCGCGATGAAACTTTACCTATTTGTTAAATCTTGCTGGCCGAAACTGTCTCAGATACTAGCGTCGAACAGTGCCTCACACCTACAATCTCCTTGGCTCTCGTCCTCCTCATGACTTCTACTTCCTCGATCCTTCCCCGTGCATTCCAGTCAAAACAATGCAGTGGATGGAAGTGTGGGTGGTCATACTTAGAGTTTCGAATAGCAAAGTCAAGTTATCGACATTTGAAGTATGTCGCAAGCTAAAAAATTTCATCACGCAGCACGTTCTATCGCACGAGCTGTCTTATCATAAAAACAACTAAATAGAAATAAAAATTATAAAAAAGAAATGCTTTCAATTGCGATTTATTATTAATGTAAATACACGAAATACTTTTCTGCTTTTATTTTATGTGTTTTCGATTAAATAATCCGTTGCGCATGGGAATGCCTTTATTTTCGACTATGGAGTATATTGCGAGGAATCTCGGTAGAGAACGCAGCGCTATATTTATATCGCCTCGATATTTATGCGCGATCGAAATTCGTGAACTTTGGCACGTGTGACGCGAGGCAAAAGCTCGTCGCCGACACGCGCGCGTTGCATAGTCCGTGCGTCTGTGTTGGGGATGGTGGCGAGCTTTGGAGAGGGTTTCATTGTGACGACAATATCGCCTTGGGCGGCATTGGCGAGGTAGATATGCAAATTTCGAGGAGTACGGCTTAGTTCTCTGCAATTTCACTTTTACAAATTTTGTTAATGTTTCGTTATGGTCTCTGAAAAAGTTTTCCCGCATATAAAACAGCTTCTTCTATAAAATTACTTTAGCCACGAGAACCGTGTGTGTATGTGCGTGTATGTGTGTATGAATAATATTAACTATAAAACCGCGTGAGATCATTAAAATAAGCAAAAGTAAAAGAGCAAAATATTTTTATTTTTTAAGTTATTAAAAATCAAACCTTGACACAGATGAATTAGCTATTTGTTAAAGAAAAAAACGATAACGTAATTTGATACAGTTCAACAGTGCAAATATAATAAATTTTATAACAAAAAGATATACATAGTTATTTTGAGATAATTTCTCGAAGACATATTGATATAATTATTTTTTCTTTTTTCTTTCAGGACGGCACCTTTCGCACCGCCACGGCAACGTACAACGTAAGTACTATCAACATTAATTCACCCCGTGAGAAGTAGGAAAACTTATTTTTTGTCTACGTGATACAAACGGAACCGTTTGGCAATCATTTGTTATAATCGCGCCGTCGACAATTCCTCGTCGCTCTACGCCAATGCATGCATATATGAACGTCGAGTCGGGGTTGACAATGCAGCTTCGCGTCAAGGACGACGCCAGGCGTCGAGTCGGTGGAGAAAGAAAAAAGGATGTCGAATATACCGAAGAGAAAAGGAGAGGATAAAGGGGGAGATGGAGGCGCTCTAAGGTACATAATCATGCTCGCTGACTCCTTCCCTAATAAGAGACTCACTGCCAGCTCGTCCCCATGAATCAACCCCCTACGCGTGCCTGACATCGTTGCGCTCGCATGACAGCGGTAGCACACTATGAATAACTAAATGCTCTACTATTCGCTCGCCCTCCGCGGATACCTAACTGTGATCCCAAATAAAACAATAAGGAAAGCCGTGAAAAAAGGGAGAAAGAAGTGCAAGTAGAATAGCGAGAATCAAGAATGCTAGTAGCATCTACGCGATTGTAATTTTTTTTTCCAATCTTCTGATACACGCTCGAAAACGAAACATTACCTTCTCGTTACTCCGCTCGTGCAACATCTTCGTCTGATCGTTTCCTCGCGATCATAGATGATGAAATGTTCCCCGATTCGCTAGAACAGCGATTTGCAAATTAATTTGGCTTTGTCGGTCGACTGTCAACACTACCTTGATCTTCCACGCAAACAGCACGAATACTCTGCACGAATATTGTTCACATATGATCGATAGGAGGTTTGTCTGGCGTTACGATCGCACTGTTTCTGAGAATGCATATATCGAACCACCCAAGATTATCACATTAAATATATATATTTATTTTTTATGATGTGCAAGAAATTAGCTAAGTAGATATATGCTTTATTATGTCGCTCGACTAATGGCCCGGCTTAACTTTCACCTCGTAGGTAAGTGAGCCTTCCTTGATAGAGTAACAAGGTTATTGAGCGTGATACAAATTGAAAACACGATCGTTCAGCTTGAGCTTAATTGAGGCCGAAAGAAAAAATACACGCGAGCATAGTTGGAAATGAAAAGAACCGTACCATTCATACGGCAAGCTACCCTCGAGGTCGACGATAAAGGAAGGCACGGGGGGCGCCTCAGTGTCTTCGCTTCGGTGTCGGTGTTTAAAGGGCCAAGCGGTCGAGGGTCCTTGGCCGGGACAGGTCTCAAGGTGCGTGTCTCTGGTGGATTTAAAGGACCCTTACGGCGAAGCATGCCTTCGAACGGTAGTAGACCGCAACCTGGAACCAGATGGCTCGATTCCCCACTTATATGCTCCACACGCCTTCTTCCACCCACGTGTCTTAGAAACCGATGGCGGTCTAAAACGTGAAAATGGATTTTCTCACCCCTCCTGCGTTCCCTCGCCTCTCCGGCGTTTTCCCTCTTTCTTCAGAAACGGTCGCTCGACCGACAAAACTCCCTCGCCCCCCTCCCCTCTCTCGCCACCCCCGTACGTTAATAACGCATCTCGATGCGGGTCGGCGTCGGGAGAATGAAGGAAGAACGACGTTCGACATATGTTTCGGAAGTCATTGTGCGTCATGCGGCGAAAGACGATGTGTAGCGGTAGTTCGCCGCCCGTGAACGATTCTCTCCCCGCTCGCGTACGTTATTAGTACTTTTAATCTTCCGTTATAGACGAGAACCTCGAAATTGGTGCCGGATACCGTTGAGAGGATCGACCAATCTGCCGCGAACAGAATTCCGCACTTAACGACGATCAGGGGAAGCGCAGGTACCGACAACAGTTACGTTTTTTTCCCCCTCTGATCGCTCCCTAATACTTCATTCGTTCGTCTAATTTTTTTTTCTTTTTCGCTACCTCGTGCCGAGAGATCGTACGATTTAAGCGCGCACGAGCGGCGACTCGAGTGGGTGGATAGCGATACGCCAAAGGATAATGCTGTGCGTTGGTGTGCTCTGAAAAGACGCACGAATTCTACTCTTGTCAATACATTTGCCATAAAGTATTTTTTTCCTTGTCGTGGACGCTGAAATTTTTAACGCGCAAACAAAGAAATCATTTATTTTCATCATTTTTCGTATTTTTGTTGTCATTAAAAATTTAAATTAAAATTACTCTCGCCAAAAACACTTTTAATTGATATCGATAACACGACAAAAAAAGAAAGTGTTTTTGATTAATTGTTAATTAAATCAATTTATTTTATACATATATGTATATACTGCGATGGGGAATTATTTTTCTAAAGCTTGGTCAATTTTCAGTAATTTTAATGCTAAATAATTGAGATAATTTTTACGTGCGTAAGAATTTATTTTGATGACTAATGGAAACGGACATGACACAAACATCACGTACACAAATACATAATAAAAGTGGGACGCGTAACTCTAGAAGAGAAAGAGGCTGCGAAGAGGGAAAGATATTCCCAGGTGTTGTCGGTGGAAAAGCTGCGATTCGCCGCAGAACCACAGGCTGGCACGCGCTGCGAAGAGACGAGAAGAAGGGACGCTACGTGTAAAAGGGGGGACGGAGACAGGTTTTACAGGCTCGACATTATGTTTACCACACGAAACGCCCTCGCGACGCGCCTTGCCGGCAGACCGGACCGGATGTCTCGTGCTGAGAATTAGTGAGACTAGGGATTTACGAGCGGCGACGAAAATCGCCTGCCCCGTCCTTGCCTTCTCTTTTAACCGAGGCGTGAAAAGGCCCGCCCGATCGAGACCTCGTTATTGGACGTTTAGAGATCGTTTGAGAGCGGGATCACTTCGCGCAGAAATACATCGTACAATGCGAGTGGCCACGCTCGTTCGCCACCTTGTAAATCTTTTCGTGCTCGTCGCAATTAGGCCGTCGTTGGCCCTTCACAGTTCGTAAAGATGGTCGGTTGGGGGCACGGAGAAAGAAAAATTTCTTTGGCTATTTCTACAGCCACTTTTCGCCACGCTAACAAGACAGCCCGGTAGCTTTAGGTCAAATCAGAGTACACAATGATGATCGTCTATGATTGTGCGGAAATCTTTGTCGATTGATCATTCCGCCCGCGCCAATTACTCGTCTATCGATACATTGTGCAGAAAATCAGCTTACACGAAATATATAAAGATTGAGTTATATGTGTACATCAATAGCTTAATATATTTCACGTACAAAGCGTGTCAGGAAACGTTACTTCCCGTGAAAACATTTTTAAAGTAATTGATAGAAAAATTTTTTTTTATTTGAGAAAAATAATAAAAAAATGGAAAAAGAAAATAAAATTGTATTCTTTATTTAAATATTAAAAAAAATTTTGAATTAAGAAGCAACAGTAAACTTATTTCGGTAGCGATAGAAGAGTTTATTCATTAAAATTATATCGAGAAATAATCTAATCTAATCTAAAGAAAATCTATACACAACACTTTATATATTTGTTTCTAAAATACAACAAAAATAACATTCTCTATTTTCGCTTTAAGATAATTATATGCTTTCTGATGCGTAACAAATGCGCGTATGTACATGATGGCATTCGGAAGTACGTTCCCCTCCGTGCGGGGATCGCGTCACTATATATTATACATACACGCGTGAATCGTTTCCGTATACTAATACCTCTACAAATCGATCGTAGCTCCGTCACCTTGATAACCTCTTTCTTTTTTCTCGCTCGCTCCCCCTCGATGGCCGTACACGCCGAGGGAGCGTCTGGCCAGACGGAATTTCTATGGGGCACCAGTGGGGCACCCCATGGCAGTTCCGTCCTCTAATGTGGAAGTAGCTCGTGCTATACCTGAGCAGCTGTGCGTGTGTGCGCGAGGAAAAGGGAACTCCCGTCGCGGGAGTTTTATTTTATTTTACCTCACCTTATGGGATGTGTCAAAGAGAGCGAGAGAGAAGAGGCAAAGAGCGAGGGGAAGGCCCCATAGATAGACGCCGCCAGGTACCCCGTGAGTCCAACGTCACGCTTGAGAGGGGGGCCATCTGCCCCCTAACGAGTATGTGACGTCAGGTGTGACGACGTGTGCTGAGCCAAGGAGCGTCCGTCTCTTGTGCATCGTGCCCCCTTTCTCTTTGTCGAATATACCATCAAAATGTTCTAATTGTGAAAATAGTCCATTACAATGTATGAATGCACAGCTATAGTATAATTTGCTTACAAAAACTGCAAAGTTTTCTATTTGGAATATT
Source organism: Solenopsis invicta (assembly GCF_016802725.1). NCBI lineage: Eukaryota > Metazoa > Arthropoda > Insecta > Hymenoptera > Formicidae > Solenopsis > Solenopsis invicta. The sequence continues at coordinate 3,363,421 of NC_052667.1, forward strand.
TAGAAAAAAAAATATTTAGCTGTTACAAAAACAAGAGAAAATATAATTTACGACTTTTATAACTAAATCTTAGCTGTTAATGACATATTAGTTGGAGTTGTATACAATTTTTAGAACACTTGAAACTATGTATAAAAGTATTAAAAATTATTTGCGTTCGTTAAAATAATTGGATATTTCATTGAAGTGCTCAATTCTCTCTCAGTACTGTTTCGCTCGATCGCTACGCGCTGCGACTCACTTTTATCGGAGTAGGCGTATCTTTAACAAGACCGTTATATTATTCTTTATCATGAAGCTCTCGCTGTTATCGCGCGGGGCGGCTTCTAAAGATATATGCGTTCGTATGATGTTATACATATGTAGATATACTGATGTCTCTTTTATCGCTACCAAGAATACTAAATTTGAAGAAATGCAAATTAGTCTATCTTGTTTTGAAATTTATCACGTGTTGAAAGTTTAAGTAATTTTTTTTTTTAATTTATTTCATTATTTTTAACAAAATTATAATTTATTTATTATTAAATATAGATTATTTAAATAATACAAACATAATAAAAAATTACACATTACCTTATAGAATTGATTTTTGATAAAAATTCTAGTTTTGTTCACATTGTCGTAAATTCTGTCATTCCGAGAACACTCGTTTTAGAATTTTATTTTGCCCCGCCTACGAATTACATCTTTGATTCAAGAGCTCCAAAGATTATGGCGAGGGGAGGGGGGTGTTGTTATGAAATTTAGATGCAACCCCTTCCGCCGTATTGTCCATCGGTCATTCCATGGAACGTTTGTCACCCCACGATTTTCGATTCGTCGTTGAGAATCACGCGCGTGCACATTGGGAATCGGTCGCGTGTTACGCGCCTTGTACGTGCGAATTCCAAGTATAAGTACGTAATATGCAGAAGCAAAGGGGCATGCGTCACGGAACATCTGCCATGGGCGCGTGGCTCCCGTTCGTACCCCAAAGAGCACCGACTGAAGAGGAGGGTTCTTTGAGACAAAGAAAAAGTATGACGTACCGGCAGCTGCCGCGTGTGGTGACGTAGGGTCTTCCTCGTCCCTCCTGTGTTTCTCGGGACTTACGATCACCCAAGGTGAGAGACCCCACGTCGAAAATCGAAGATTTATCGCTCGTGATCGCGTGCGCACCCGTCTATGTGGCCGCAACTGCGGTGCAAATTACAGGGGCCACTCTTGCGACTCGTGTTCGACAAATTTTCCTTCCGAACAAACTCCAGAGAAAATAATTTATTTGCAAATTTAAAGAATACGTAGTTTAATTATAATTACCGGTTCACTCGAATGATTCGAACGAAAACGGGAGGATTATTTATATTTTCACGTAATTATTTGAAGTACATGTATCGTGTAATAATTTCGATCACGAAATTAAATATAAATGGCATATAAAAATATAAATGTGACACGCATAATAAGAGTTATATATATAAAATCTTGCAGTATAGTTCACGAGAATGTCTCGCAATTTCGTTGCAAGTTTTCCAGTTCCTGGTCTTGTGAAGAGACTTTTTATTTCTGACGTGTTTCTCCTGTCCTTACTTTTTCGTTCAAGAGTAGAGACCTAAAATGTGTGCGGGTGTCCATCCTCAAAGCAACTCATCGGCTACCACGCTTTCCCTCCTTCCACGTTTCTCTCCTCAAGAGAAAAGTGGAAGAGGAAAAGAGAGAAAAAGAGTACCGCGCAGTAAAGCGCACTAATCTCACAAGTACACGCTCCGTTCAAAGCCCTGGCCGCTACTGTCTTTTCCCGGATCTTTTTCTTTTTTTTTTATTTTACGCGCCCAGTAGCGTTTTTATTTACTCTTCAACGAAAGCAGACCTCTTTGTTTTTTATGCGTCAACGAACTTGCTAGACAAGATTGCAAAATTTACCGAGATCAAAAGAGGAAATTAATGGAGACGCATTGAATAGCAAAGATTTTTCTAACGTGTCTAACATTTGATTTATATGCAGATAATTCTTCAACTGATTTTTGACAAGGCAGAAACTAAAGCTTGCATGCGTGCTAAAGAATACTGAGACGCTTATTATTAACCTGATGACTCTTTTGCGACCCTTAGCTGCATAGGCAAGCACCCCACGTCGCGTTGCTACTAATTTTCTCACATCTGTCTCGATTTGTGATTTCTATTGCATCCAAACGAGTGGTCATTCTTATAATTTTGTCACCAAATCTTACTTGTTAATATTCTTGATACTTTTTTTTGTAATAATAATTTTCATGGTAATTGTGTTTACAAGTAAATTTTCAAAGTAAATTGGATTTTTGAAAAATAGTATGAGATTATAAAGTATTTTAGAATTATAAAAAAAATATATATATAGTTTTTTAAGATTATACAAGATTATCTCTTTACTTTATTCATGCTGAGATATTGAAATAAAAATTTACAAAATTAAATGTGGCTTAAAAAACGCGTTATGACATTGCGTGAGTTAACTTATTAATAAAAAAAATCCAAATCTTATTTCATAAATTGATGAAATAGTCCCGTAAATATCATATTAAAATCAAATTAAGATCATATGTAAATTAATAATCAAATTTAATATTTCGAAGCTTTCATCACGATATGAAAAAATATTACATAGATATTGACGATATAGTCATTATGACTCATTATTCAACTGATATCAAACTAAAATCGAATCAACATTTCCATATATCGATTCAACTTGATATATATTAAGATATCAATCACCAATAACCGATTGATACTTATATGATAGCTTCTATATATCAAATCGATATATATACATCTATAGATGTCAATATCGATACAGCGTAGATAAAGTGTCGATCTTCTTTCGAAGATTAATAAAGAATCTAGTCATTATCAAATCAAATTGTGTGAAAATTTATTGGTATCGATTTAATTATCGATTTATGAAACCGGGTTGCCAATATTCTTGATGTGCAGTTTTCTAATAGTAATAATAATTTTCATGTAAATTGTGTATTCTTTAATAAATTTCTGAAGTAGAATAGAATTTTGGAAAATAGTATAAAATTATAAAAACTCTAGGATTATATATTATCAAAATAGTTTTGCAAATAAAATTATCTTTTTATTTTATTGATACCGAGATATTAAAATGCAAATGTACAAAATTAAATAAAGTTTAGAAAAATACATGTTGTGACAATGTGCGAGTTGACAAACATATTAATAAAAAAAAATGCACAATCTAAATTGTGCTCTAGTACCTACTCAACTTTGTTGAGCTAAGAATAGAGGAAGGAAACAATTAATTGTAACAAAGGGGAATGGGAGCTGATTTAAAAGCCACTTGACAACCGGTTGGACTTTCCGTCGTCGCTTATCTCATCTTAATTTCCAGTACACCTCAGACACTTTGATGTTACATCAAAAAATAGGAGGAAGAATAGAGAAAAAAAATTCGCGACGCAAATAATATAATTTATCTTTATATCGGATTGCGGCGAATTTCTAGCGATACACGACATAACGGTAAATTGTATTATTTTAAATGTTCATCTTGCAACTTTCAACACGCGGCGCTCCTTTCAAATCCTCGCAAATGTTCTTTTACGCTTGATCCCACAAGATGCCTCTCTGACATATGCAAAAGCACAATGACCATGTCGAATCACGGGCTAAATTTAGAAACGAAATCGTCGAGATATTGTGGGCGAGACAGATGCATTCATAGGAGAACTGTAGAATGAAAAGAATTCGGGAAAGGGTGCGGTCACGCAAAGACGCGACTCCTTCCGCTCTTTCGCATCCAGGAGAAACCCTTCCTATTTGCATCTGTCTCCGAAATGCGAAAGGGGTCTCTCCTGAAATACAGATGTTTCTGGAAAGCGCAAGGAGCGGCTGCTCGAGTGGAAGAAAAATAGGATACTGCGAGTTTTCGAGCCGCTTTAAGACATTATTTCCGTAGAGGGTTCCTTCAATTCGAGATCTTGCCAGGTGTATATCTCAACATCATCTGCTTTCCCCTTGATCGAGTTTCTTCGACGAAAACAGGATTATGTACATTTTGTGCGAACTCTTGAGAAATTATCCAATATCCGCCTCGAGAGATTGTTCAAATTCACTGTACATGTTGTATCGAAGCGAATATTGACGCGAGCGAATAGGAAACGCGTGTACATATTAATACGATAGCACGAAGAATTGTCATGCGAAAATTTAAGCACGATAAAAACGTAATTTTTAACCGTCAGTTACTTCAACGCGCGCGAATCCCGGGTTCTCTCTCAATCACGCGTAAGCCATATTTATGTCTATTTGCACAGTCCGTACGGGGCCGTGCGACGTCGCGTAAAATATTGCCAATATCCTGAAAAATGTACACGTCGTCTCTTCAACCCCGAGGAGATACGTTCGGAGGCGCGAACCCGCTCGGCTCCCGACGTCGCATGAAATTCTTGCGTTGCACGCCCACGCGCTACATCGCTGATGAGAGAAAAAAAGTGATAGACACCTATGGCCCGACGGTCTTAAAAAAAAAAAAAAAAAGAGAGAGAGCCGGTTGGGTCGTCTCCGGCGATTTCCCGTCGTTCGTAAATTCCTCGCCACCCCCGAACCCGGTCGGCCCTCCTCGCTGGTTCGCTTCATCTCGTGCGCACTTTTTGCGCGGAGATTTTTCGCAACGCCCCCTGCCCCCGTTCACCACCTCCGACGACCCGATGCCCGACCCTCTTTCCCCGTCGTACCCGGCGCTTTTTTTTTATTTTACCCCGCACGTCGCCGCTCGGACCGCTGGGCGATCAATGAATTGAAGCGGCCGTCCTTTTTTTTTGGTCAGCCTCTGGTTCTCTCCGTCCGACGCACTGCCGCCTGCTTCGCCGTCACCTTTGCACCACCCCTCGTACCCCTTCGCACAATCCCCACTCCAGGAGTATTCTCTCTCGTTCTCTTTTCCTCTCCCTCTAATTTTTCCTCGCTCTTTTTCCCTTCCACACACGTGCACTTTTTCTCCCTCCCCGCTCCTCTCTCCCGTTTTTCGCGTCCGTTCTACTCTTTCCGCCGTTCTCCGCGCTGCACTCGGACCTCTCTATCAGCATATCTCATTCTGCCCCCTTTCCCTCCGCCTTCTCCTCTCCGTTATCGTCCTCCTCCTCTTCCTCCTCCTCCTCCTCCTCCTCCTCCTCCTCCACCTACCTTCTCCACCTCCTGCGACTCTCGTCCTTTTCGTTCCTCGTCCAACTCGCCATTCCACGGTCGGGAGAAACGAACTGGAAGCTGTCCTTCTCGCACGCTTTTCCATCCTACGTTCCTCCGTCTCCCTACCTTCGGCCTATCTGACCCTGTCGCTTCCCTCTCTTTCTCTTCCTCCCTTTCTCTCTTTCTCTCCCACACGGACTGGACATCCGAGCCTCTCCGGCGCTTCCCGCGGGGTTCTCGTGCACGCACACGCGGCCGCGTACGTGCATCTCACATGCACCTGCACGCATGCAGATCCCGCGTTTCGCGTTCTCGCATCGCCAGATAAATCTCGCCGGCGCGGCGCTTACATGTGGGAGATACAGAGGGAAAGAGGGAAAAAGGGAGAGAGAGAGAAAGAGAGAAGAGGGTGCGAGAGGGGGTGTTGAAGCGAGGGGCTTGGTTGCATAGTGGAAGCGCATGCGCTCGAGTTAGACGAGCACCTTTCGTTGCACATACGCGCGTTTCTATCTTCTTTCCGCTCGCATCCGGCACTCTCGTTCCATTTTTCTCTTTCCCTCTTCCCCTCGCTGCCATCCCTTCCGCTATTTCACCCTTTCCACCTTTTTCGTTGGCCTTTTATTTCAAAAGGGTCCTGGGCTAATGCAAATTTCCTCGTAAAGTGACGGCCGAGCCGCCGAATTACGTCGCGAGTCGATGCAACGGCGTCGCCAACTGCGAGTGCAACGGCGGAAGATGCGTGATCACGTGGGATGTACCACCCGGAAATGGACACGGCTCGGCTGCCGGTTGCATTTTTAATGCCGTTGTTTCATCGAAAATGCGTCGGACATACTGCAGCGCGCAAACCAATTTCAATACTTTTATTACCTTTCCATGTAGCGTTAGTTGTAAAAGCGTGAATATCAAATTTAGACAAGTTATACCAAAACTAGATATACGAGTAATGATTTTGTCTAAGATCGTTCGTAACGTAGCTTGATAACGTTACTAATGTAGAGACATATTTCATTTTACAATGTTGAAATATTGATGCTGTTATTAGAAAAAAATATCTATTTCATCTAAACAAGTTGACGACGAAGGAGACGATGTTACATGCTGCTACGTCAAGGGAACGTTACGTTATAAACTATTTGATGAAATTGATCAGTCTGTATCGTGGTATCGTGGTATCGTCGGTGAGTGATCGGAACAGATGTACCGGTATTACGTGCGCAGGAATAATTACGGATTTCTTTTAGAGAGCGCACGGTCTTTCTTTCTCACTCGACGGCAAGTCGCAAGTTTATTCATTATACCGGACTAGCGGTGCCGGACAGTACCGGATCGGACAGTTGGACTGCCAACCCCATCGAGGATGGCTGTGCGCCCCAGCGGCAAATAAAATCGTATTTCATCCCTTTGCCGGTGAAAATTTTGTCCCTTCCTCTCTCGCGTTCGCCCTCTTTTTCTCTTTCTGCGGCGTAAGCTCGTACATCAAAGCTCGCCCGCGCCTATCTTCCTCCTCGAATGCTGCTGCCACTGCCCTATCCCTCCCTTGCCGCTCCTGTCTCACTCTCCTGAGTCCACCATTTCAATCCCCCACTGCTCACCGTGAACCACCACATTGCCCAACTACCCCCTTTTGCCGCCCTTCCGACCGCCACCCACTCAACCCCATCCTGTATACAACTCATAAACTTTTGTACGGAGCTTTAGTAGCTGCAAGCTAACTTCCGGCTTCGCGACACGCGTTTGTTTTCGTACAATCGATATCGATCGAGCAGTCGATGCGAATTCGTCTAACGGGAAGGCGACCGGCGTGAACGTTGACTATGTACCGTCATCGTAAATCCGTCCTTGTAATCACTCACCATGTCAGTGAAAAAATGCTCTTCTATCATAATCGTTTGGAACGGAGGTTGTCCGGCGCAAAAGTTAAGTATAGCGACGGTAAGAGAAAATTAAAATACACTTTGCAAAAATACGCATTTGATATATCGAAGACGTTAAATTGTTAATGATGAAAGGGGGCAGAGTCTTTTGATTTATTGAATTTCGCGACATGAGACTATATTGGACGACGTATTTATTGCGACGATAAAGCATCGTTTGGTGCATGTTCCATTGATGCCAAAAAATACTTACGGTAATTCAATTAATGCGCAACACGTTGCAACCACGAATCGAAGAGCAAAATATATTGGTTGAGTACGGCTGTATTTTTATTTAGTCGAATTTTCGAACGGCGCGACGTAACGCGAGGATATAAAATACGGAACGACTGCGAAGTTAGCGCGAATGTACCATCGCGATTTATTTCTGCCCTTCCGCGGGCTACCCTGGGCTTCGCGGATGCAGAATGCAAACCCCGACGATAAGCTAGCTGACCGCCAGTGGTTTTCATCATATAACTCGATTAGCCCTGAATTCTCTCTCTTTTTCGATATAATTCAACGCGAATGCAATTTTCAGTAATTGCAGCGGCGGTAGAAAGCAACAACCGAACGGAAGAGCGGACGGGAAATACGCGAAATCCTATTAAATTGTTCTCTCACAAAATGATCCTTAAGAGCGTTCGGGATACGTAGGTTCACGAGAAAAGGAATCTTCGGTAATGCAACGTAATATAATTACGAAAAGGAGAATACGTTAATTTCAATTAACAAATTCAATTTGCGGAATTAAATTTATCGCGAAAGGAAAACGTGTAAGAAATAATTTATAATATCGTATTTATGCTTACGCGTAGCCAGACTGTTACCAATTAACGTTCGATCATTGTTAATGCGAAACGGAATAATTAGTCTACTCTCAGCTGACAGCTCCCACTAAGGCGTCCGCCGTCTGTCGTGTACAAAAAGCAACGGGCACAAGGAAAGAAAAAAAGAAACTAATTTCTCGAGGATGAAAACCTCGATTTCTCGACTGTCAAAATTAAACTGCACAAACGAAAACTGGTCCGCCTTCCCAGATCCGAAAACTGCAGTCCTAATTGTGTTGAAGAGAAGAAACGAAAACAGTTACCTTTTTAATTGGGGAACATAACTGCCGCCCGATAAATTGGATCGTTTGACACGTGGCTGGCACGCGAAGACTCCCGTTGAACACCCCGAAATACCCTACAGCAAAGTACCATTAGGGTCCGATCGCGCTGTTCTCCTGGAACGCTTTTCATAATGACAGGTAGTGCGTAAAATAATTATAGTTTTTGTTTAAGTACCGTCCTGATGAAATTATCTACACAGATGACGTATGGTTTATCAAAGAGAAATATAATTTTCATATTTTCTTTTTTCTAATGTGCACATGGAGAGAAAAATATTGACAGAAAAAGCGATTACTTAATTTTCTTTTTTTCTTCCACCAAGTAACGGTTATCTTTAACAAAGAATATTTTCTTGATTGTCTTAAAATGTATTCATCACAGAAAAGCTCATTATCATTTATAAAAAAAAAAAAAGAATTTAAACTCTCTTTCAAAGAATATTATAAAATTATATCCATAGAAGAGGGAAAGTCAGAGTAATAAGCAAATCAAAATTTTGTCTTAATATTCTTGATTGAAATATTAAATTACGAGGATTCAAAATATATTTTACATAAATTTGGTCCTTATAGTGAACTTATAGATTTACGGATCTAAAGACAAAATATTTGTGATATTATATGTCTTCAGATCCGATTGTAATATTTATTTAAATTAAATAATTTACAGTATTTTTCAGTATAAAGTTTATTTTAAGTACATATTACCTATTTTAAATAAACGACGAGTATATATTTTAAGACCATTACCAACAAAAAATATTCTTTAAGAGCAAAAATAATTTAAAAGAAGAAAATAAAAATGGAGTAATCGCTTTTCTCAGCACGAGACTGATATTTTTCTGTACGTACACTAAAGTATAGTTAAGAGATGCGTTCCACATATTAAACAAACATTTCTAGAATATTGTTTTCCTATTCGGCCTCTTCGTTGCATAATCATTAATAAAATTAATAACATTTGAATGGATCAGTATAACTGATAGTATTTTTAAATAGTCGCAACGCGACGTTGATGTTTTATTAATAATTGCATTGTTCTCGCAAAAGAATTTGTTTTACAATGATACAATGTTACGTCATAAAAAGACGTATATATTTCGGATGATTTAAGAATTATCTGAAAACTTCTGCCGACATTTATATGATATCCGTATCAGAGAAAGGTTCGCGCGTTGCTTAACTACGTGTTCCGCATTCCTACGTAAGCTCTGGCGCGATCCTAAATGATTCAAAACGCCGGTAATGCATTTCCTCTCTCAGTTACGCAGCCTAATTTTTACCGGATTTGTTCGAACATCCGCCGCTGCGCTGCAGACTAACCGACCAAATTCTTTCCATTCGTTTCGATCGAACGTCGATTACTCACACCGGCTTGCGTTCTCGCAGACAATTCGGAATCTCGTCGTGAATTTTACATGCCAAGGGACGCTCGCGAGAAATTGGTCTCTTCACAGGCACGATGAGTTTTCGTCACGTCCACAAATCCAATTTATTTCCACCCGACCGTTTAATTAATCTTTATCGCTTTATAATGATGGACATATTTTTAAAAGGTAATACCATGACGCGTGCGTGAAGAAAAAGCGTTCGGTTTATCCACTACATTGATCCGGCGATTACGTGAACGATCGATTTGTTGGTGTTTTAAAAGTCTTGTGCTTGAGAAAATACGCGGGGGTAGGGGGGGGGGGGAATAGCTTATTCCCGCTGTAAGACATTTACAGCGAAGACATTTACTTTCGCGTGAAATCATTATAAACTTACCATTTATAAACTTTCTATATCCCAGACACTAGTTGAAACGCACCTCTCTTTCTCCCTCAGAGCCGATAGCTACGCCGTATAGTACGTCACGTCGTACTTCTCCGTATGAGAATACTCGGTTCGATGTTCGCGCGAGGCGCAGTGCATTTTTCACGCGAGACATTCCCGTGCTTCCCATCGTTTCGCATGCGACGATGCGTGTCCGGCAGTTTCGCGCGCGCGAGCAACGCGTGCACGTTGGTCACGGAATTTCTCCTCGTCCCCCGTTCCTCTTGTCCCGCTCCCTTTATCCCTTGCTCGCTCTTGCTCTCTCTCTCTCTCTCTCTCTCTCTCCCTTTCGCTCTAGATGAATCTAGCGCGTCGTTTCGCACACATTTCTGCATAATGCACAATCCGTCTGGCTAACTGTATGAAATAATCGCTTTTCGCGATCGCGACTCGCGGTGCGAGCCAGCCGAACGAACGGGCGGCAGAACAGATGTCATGTTACCGCTTATTTTTTTTTTTTTTTAGCTCTTCTTCCTCGTCCACCATCCCCTAGCCTTCGTCCGTCGCGCCGTCTCTCTTTCCTCGTAGAAAAAAGGGGAAAAAGGGGGTGCAGGGAAGATAGTAGATAGGGGGAGACGGAAAGAGAGAGAGAGAGAGAGAGAGAGAAGGAGAGGGAGGTAAAACGAAGAGAGCGGCGAAGCTCGTCACGACGTAGACGTGTGTGTGACGTACGCGAGACTCGGATTACGAGGGAATAAAGAGAGAATTCGAGAGTAGCGATGAAAAATCATTTCCAGCACAGAGCGGAACTCTGCCGGACGGCACTTATTATTATTATCCGCGTATCGCCGGTAGAAGCAACTTCCCGCCGCGTAAGCCTCGTCAGCCTGCGTGTTTAACAGCATCGACGCAGGATAGCTATATTAAAGGATTCAAGAAGGATTTAACGTATCGCCGGCCGTCCTTTATAGCGCGGCCGACTAATGCACGTAATTAGCCGAATGTAGCGCGATATTCGATATATAACGATTCGAAAAGAGATAATAGATTCTAGCGTGTTTAATACCGCCTGCCGTCTGTTCTCCCAAAGTGTGTTGCCGCGTGGTGTTATCATTTTTTGATACCTGTGTACGTGTGTACACACTGATGATATAGCACGTACGCGGCTCGTTAATAAATCACGTATCGTCATACGATATGTAGAATATTATATTATTGCAAATGTTATGTCCCGAATGTAATATTTTCGACGCCTGCGGGTTGGAAGCCCTCCGAGCCCTCTCTGTTATTTAAAAAGTAGAATCGAAGCCAGGAGATTAATCTTCAGTTAATTTAAAGTTATAAATTCAGATGTAATCCGTAGCGATTGATTTTCTCTTTCTCCTCTTGTAATCTGAAAATACGACGCGCCTTGCCTCGTCTGATTTACGGCTAAGTGACGCTCCAAAAATTCGAGGGAGAGCCGTGTGGAAGCTGGAAAATTGAAAATGACGAGAAACATCCGCGGCTCTGCGCCGAATCGTGCTCAGAGCTCCATAATTCGCCATGAATTATCCTCAGCAGACATCCTAACGAGAGTCGCAACGCGTCCAGCGAGTGGCGGACAAGCAACGCTACTGCTAGAAAGGGTAGGAAGGGTAGGCTGGTGCGCGCTGGTCGACGCCGGAGAACGAATTAGCCCTGCGGATTAGCGTCCGCATATTTTTGCAAAAACGAGATAATGCAAAAAAGCGCGCTGGCCGGTCCAGGCTCGTACGGATGTTGCGTGGCAGAAGGCGGGAGATGAAAAGGGGTGGCTGGGCGAGGATGGTTCGTGACGGACGAGGGCAGCAGGAGGAGGCTGGGGGCCGTAGAGGGTGGAGGGCGTGGCCAGGCGGCCTCTGGCAGGTTTCGAACGAGAAAGAGAAAGAGGAATCGTGTTTCCGTGATACCAGAACCAGCGAGAGCGAGCAGGCGCGAAGCAAAAAAGAGCGAGAGATAGAGAAAAAGTATAGAGAGAGAGAGAGAGAGAGAGAGAGAGAGAGAGAGAGAGAGAGGGAGGAGAGAGAGAGAGAGAGAGAGAGAGAGAATGCGAGGGAGAAAGAGGAAAGAAAGAGAGAGGGACGACAGAAAAAGTTATAGATGCACCATGTCCGTGTGACGCGCGTGTGTGCGTCGCTTAGATGGCCGTGTGGTCGTGCGTTGCATACGCGACGCGTACCTGCACCGCGTGTGTGCACGCAGACACGCCGCGCGGTCCTCCTGTGTGAGCTCGACTATAGTGAACATGGCCCGTGGGGCAACCGAGGGAGGAGAAGGGAACGGTGGGACAAAGGGGTAAAAATCATTGCGCGGTCCAGCCTCGAGGCTGATCGATGGTTGCTGCACTCACCCCTGCATCTACTGCCCTCGCCCCCTTGCCCGCGCCCGACAACTGCCCCCGCGCGCATTCACTGATCCCTGGGACTCACTGACTGGCCAGACAAAAAATGGCCGGTTCCAAGCCCATCCACCTCCGGCCAGGCTGACGTCGGGTGTTTGATGACCTCGGGGCGGCTAGAGAGGCCCGGGAGGTGAAGGGTGCAAACTATGAGGCAGGGCGCGCCGAGGGACGGCCGGTGTACCGAGGGCCGACGGCCGGAAAACCAGCAACCCACCCCCTCTTCGTCCACCACCCCCTTTACGACCTATACCCTCCCCCTCCCACCCGCCGCCCCCTCGTGGTCCACCCACAAAAGGGTGGACGACGGGAGGGAATCGATGACGGTGGATGATTTTACGTACACTCGCTCAACGGTCAGCTCTGCCCTCTTTTCGCGGATTCGGCAGCCTCGCGATTGGTAGACGCCGAACGTACGCGGCATTGCCGGCACTGCCGCCCGGTTTTCCTCCTTTCCTTTTCTTTCTACTCTATTTTTTTTCCGACACTTTTCGCCACGTGCCTTGAGAGAAGTCGTGTCACAACGTGGACGCTAGTTCCCAAATCGACGTTGGAAAGCAGAACCAATGCTGTACGTAAAAGTTTTAGTCTTCATTTTTACTTTTTCCCTTTTTTTCTCTTTTTACTTAATGTCTATATTTATATTTGTTATTTGCATACTTTTTAAGGAGGAAATGTCGATCGGTGTGAAATCTCTGACTTTTGGAACGTCCGTGATTCAGGGGCAATTAAAATAACGCGGCGATAACGTGTAAACATCGGGTAATGTGGTATCGCGTATAGACAAAACGTTTATAATGTCACGTGCGTTAAACCCGAAATAAATACAAATAATTGGTCAGTTTTAATACGCTACGAGAAGCGTGCGAAATAATTTTATTTAACAAAGCGCGTAATGTAGATTATGTAAATAATTTTGTTGACCAGTCATGTTTTGTTTCGTTTCGTATAAAACGTGTGCATGTAAATTGTTTATCGCGCGGAAATTCCGCTTTTATCTGTAATAAAACGCAATATGCACCGATGATGCATTACCATTAAATCCGTGATAATATCGCAACTCTTTAACTCTCAACTACTTTCATATCTCATACTTACTACTTTAATCAGCGTGCCTACATTATTATGTAATTACAATTATACGGATAGTTTTATAATTAATATCTTTATAAAATTTATGTTTTATATATTCGTATATATTTATACATCATTATCACTTTTAAGTTATTCAATAATGTTATTTCTTAGCTGTTCGGAACACCGATCAAAGATATTAGATTCTTTTGACAAAAATTGCATACATGAATTGCATATTTACGTATATTAGTACATTCCGATTAGTGTTCTACCATTGCAATACAATTTTTCAAATTCTTTCACGTAAGATTCACATTCTTATCTTAGATCTGCAAATTTTGGGTTAAAATATTTTAGCAGAAAAATTTGCACACATGTTTAGAGATGTGAAAGGGATTGACTGATACGTGCGAATCCCAAAATCGATCCAAGCATACCCGAGATAGTGTCCCATCGGGATGCCGCTTTGCAACCCTCCCTCCCTCGTCAACCAAAGCGTTTCTCATGCGAGCCGGAGGAGTTCAACGCCAATGACACGCCGTCACGGTCGTTAATGATGCCCCCGTTTGTGTTTGCTTGTCTACGTATCCTTAAGCTCCAACACTTTCCCGGAAACAAAATGTTCTCTACGCGGAGGCGTTTTAAACGGATGTGTGTATGATAGAATTTCTTCCGTCATTAAGAAAGCCTTAACACAATGTGCGCGGGTATCTAAGTGCGAACGGACAAATGTCGACGTGCCCGACGTTGACGACGACGTCGAGTCGTGACAAAACTTCCACCGCATCCTGGCACCGCAAAATTTCAACCCTACGCTGTCGAGTCAAACCCCTTGGCTGGTGGTATATATTCATCGTGTCTATTGAAGTAACGGAAAGCACGACTCGTGGAAACTCTTCGCACTTTACGCTCCAGATACCTCGGTTCCTTGTGTTACCTATCTGCTCGACTGCTCCTTCTTGTCCCTCGCAACCGTCGCTCTACTTCTTCTTCCGGACGAGCTTCTTCCATAAACATGCCTCTTTTCCATGCGATACGATATTACAGATCATATCATCGAGAAAAATGATGAATGCTCGTGTTATATGTACTTTCCTGTTCAAATTAACGTTTCTAGTAAAAATTCGCAAATTCATTTCCTAAATAACTTTCAGCTAATATTTACTTGATAGCAAAATAATTTAATGATAAACAAAAATAATAAGACTCTTACCTCCAAAAAATTAAAATAAATATAAACGAGTTATTAAGAATATAGCGCAGGTATTATCTGTTACATACTATGTAATATATCCATGTTTAGTGAAAAGTTAATAATTTATTTGCGCACTAATACCCGCTCCAAAGTCTTAATAGCGCATTTGAATTTATTCTAATTTCTTTAAATGCATTTTTTAAATGCATTTATAACAAAATTTAATATCATCGCGCACGACGTGATATAAAAATATGTAAAAATATAAAGGAAGAAAAAAATATCAGTTATATAAGGACAATTCGGGAGGCTAAGAAAAAGGTCGATACATACAGATAAGAGAAGGTTGCAAGCGAGTGAGTTTTAACCCGGCTTAACCTACCCCAATCAAGAGTCTGCGCTTGAAAGTTTGCACGGCAGCGTAACAATGCACATACTAGCCGGAGAATCATCGAAAAGCTCCAGCGCTATGCCAATCCGTGCACGGTGAACAAGCTACTGATGCGCGGTCATTGAATGGGTCGAAAGGGGAGCGAAATCATTGTGGATGGACGTTAGCGGAGTGCATCATCGAATGATCAGAGTCACCCTTGGCTTCTGCCAGTTGCCCTCGTGCAAGCCCCGCTTTCATGATTTCTACTGGAAATTAGCCAACTGGCTAACGACCAAATAGCAACATCTCCTCTTCTCCCTCTCTGTCCCCGCGTCCAACTCTTTCGTTTATCCTCTTTTTGTTATCTATTCTTTGTCCTCAAACTTTTCCTGATACATTTCAGGAAAAGACTTCTGGCAATTAACTACTTCAAACAATGAGAAATAATTAAACAATTAATTAAATAATTAAATAAAGAAGTTATTTTTTTGATTCGTTGTATTTAGAAATCTGACGATCGCGTTAAAGGTTACGACACATCTGACTGAATTATTTTGGTCGTGATTTTACTTCGTAACGTATAATGTATTATACATGTATAATTATAGAATGGACGTGTAGAAAACAGATGTAGTGGTATGCGATATGTCATTTATGAAAACAAAAGACTCTCTGAAAAGACACGAGTTTTCGCACGGGTCGATCACGGCGAAACGCAGCTAATTATAGCTCCTAGTTTCTCGCACGGCAAGAATATATCTCGGTCGAAGGAAATATCGAATGATACCGGGCCGATCCACGCAAGGTGGAAGGCGGAAGGTGGGACGAGACACGGGAACAAAAGTTTCGCGGTTCGTGATAGAATGATAGACGTTTGTTCGGGAAAGAAAAATGCAAGATTCGCTGCAGTCACGAAATGGCAAATTGGAGTTGAAACTTCCCTCGTACGGATTTGGGGTAGGTTGGGTTAAGGCGTGACGGCGGCGCAGGGAGGATGGTTCTCCCACGGAAAACACTACCCGAGGGCAAGAGAGAAAGAGAGAGAGTGAGAGAGAGAGGGGGGGGAAGAGGAGAGAGATTATCATTAATCGAGTTCCGTCTCCACGAGAATTACGAATCCATGCATGTATGCCCACAACCCATTGAGTTATTCTAAAATCTATAACGCATAATTTTTTTTATCAATAGTAAAAAAAGTTATAATTTTAATATTTTAATAAAGTTTAAATAAATTAATGAAACAGATTAATGAAAAAATTAAACAATATTCTTCATTATGAGTATACAAAAGTATTCACAAAGAGAAAAACGTTATTCCGGAAGTGTGACGAGTGCGATGGGTAACGTGCACGAAGCCTTTCGAGTAGATGTGCCAAATCACCGAGCGATATAGCTTCTCGTGTAACCTTAAAAAATCTTAATGCGGCTTTTGGCTTGGCAGGGGCAAAGTTTAAATTGAACCGAGGAGCAGGAGGGACATAGCGAGGGCGGAGGAGAAGGGGAGAGGTGGAGAAGGAGAGAAGGTGAGGGCTTCGGAAGATATACCAACCGACAGCTCACGTGGGTCGAAAGGGGTGAACGCCGTGCGTGCGAATCCCCGAATGGAACACATGCAAGCTTTGATAAGCTTTCGGAACACATGTACATGATGATGAGCCATTCGAACCTCATGCTTCACAATTCGCACAATATTACATAATGTGCCATTCGCCGGTGTGCTTGCAATTATTATTTACATCATCTATACGAGTTTAACAGAATGATTGTGTAAAAATAAAATATAATATGTAGACAATGATTAATATAACGAATAATCTTGATTTTTTTAATGTCACACATTAAGATCAATATTTGTTTAAACAAGGCTTGCGTATAATATAAAAGAGATACCAGCAAATGCTGGAAATAAGGGCACGCGAATATATGACAGGAGAATAAAAAAACTCAGTGAAGTACATTTTCCAGAGTTCAAAGAAACAATTAACATTTCTAGAACTAATATCACAAATAACCTTTCGTTCACCCTTTGCTCTTATAATACATCGCACGTTGAATAAAAATAACTGATACGTATAAAAAAGTTTTCATAAAATTTTTTGAAATATTAATTATACGATACATTTTGCATATCAGTCTTGGAAGAGAAATTTTCCACAAAATGCTTATTATAATATTACACGTTTTAGCTCTTTAAATAGTAACGTAAAAAAGCAAAACTATTTTCTTGAATTTTTTTTATCTGTTTCTCTCGTTAAAATCTTCATCGCCGCGAATCTCGGTGAAATATTATAGAGTTGGTTTCCGTCGAAACGAGGGTTGTTGCATCGAGCACGTAAGAGGGCAGAAAACCACCCCAACCGAGTCTAATGCCTACGCCCTCCAGTAAGAGTCTGCTCCAAGGATTGTCCCCACTGCTTATTTATTTCTTCATTTGAATTTTATTATCTTGTTCCGTCGTTACGGAGCCTGGTCCGCTTCCTTGTGACAACGCACGAAAGCACGAATTGCCTTTTGCAAAATAAAGCCTCCTCGAAGACAGAGGAGCGTATTAGCTGACGATAAATTCTTTAACGCGTTTTGCTATATATCGCGAAGGTTGGAAGAAAAAATAAACTGCCGTGGGAATAAGTTTCAAAAGTCCTCGAAAACGACGTCGGTGTGCGTGGACTAGCTTCACTAAATTGCTGTGTAGGAAAAGTTCTGTTTCACGAGCGGCTTTACCCATTTCCACCCACCAAAGGGTTGTTAGCAGCAACCTGTGTTCGGAAACGCAGGAAACGTATGTACTAACACAATACGTTTGGTCTACCGAATGTTAGTTTAAACGGGGGGAGGTGCACGTGCACAACAGTTTTGTCGAACCCCCTGACCTTTCGCCGCTCATGGAGTTAACTTTATCGATCGGTGATGCGGTTTCACTTATCGCGAAGGTGTGCTTTGATATTTGAATTGAAAGAAATTCGAGAAATGGAAAAATTTTCAAGAGACGCGTATATTTTTCGCAAGGTTTCCTTCTTTTAAGTGAGATTCTGCAGCATATCTTTTACAGAAAGATTTCCTACATATCGAGAAGATTCATATAAATACGATTATGGGAATCTAATTTCATTTAGCACATCAAAAGAAAATGTTAAACTATAATATTAAAATAGCATCATTAATCAGAAAAATAGTATCACTAATAACAACTTTCACAAAAAAATTGTTCGATGCGCGGAAACTTGATTGCTCTTCGCGATGTTGCGAAATTGTTACGATCGCACCAACGATTTATCCGAGTTCGTGACATTTACAAAATAGCGAGTCAATGCCTCTCTCCGTTGGATTTTGCATCTCATTTATAAAGTTCACCGGACGACTCTTAATTGCGACTTTTTCGTTCGTCCGTACTTCGTTTCATCCTACTTATCTCCGTCGTTCGTTTTGCTCCGTTTCAAACAGAAGTTGAAGGTTTTTCGCTTCTTTTTCATCTCTTTCGACCGCATCCTTCCGACATCCTTTAGTACCTTTCTTGCGAACACGACTTAAAACTCGTCGTCCTTCGGTCAAATGGGATTTCGATGGGGGTGTATTCGACAATTTGTTCATCGACAACTTACAGAACCAACTTTGTTCCTGAGGCTCCGCACATTTTCAACTCGTTAAACTGACGGAACTGCTTAAATATTTTAAAATATAAACTGATCGCGTGTGGTACATTATTACAAACGTTTGCTAAAAATCATTACTTATCATATAATTAAAAATTACTAGATTCGACGTAATTATGACTCTATAATGTAGAAAAAAATAATATAAATATAATCTTTGCATACATATGCAACAACATATAAATGGCATTATAAATTGATCTAATTTGTGCATTATCTGATAAATTATACATAAAAATTCCGCAAAGTATCTCACTCGTAAAAATGCTGAACAGACGAAGAACTTGAGAACGTCGCCTGTGCATAGTATTACAGGTGCTTTCATCTGATAATCTAGCCGGATATATTAAACGGTTTTACGACGCGGAATCTTCTTAATAGCGAAAACGAGCTTTGATTCGATGCAAGACAAACCCTACTACGTGATAGACGAAGAGAGATAGCGGGAGAAAAGGGCGATGGGCTGACTGGAGGAGCAGAGTAGATAAAGAGCGAGAAGAAAAGAGAGAGCAAGAGAGAAATGAAAGGGTCTGAGGAGTCGGCCACCGACGACCCCCACCGGCAATGAGAATTCACGTCGGGGGTAAGGAGAAGGAAAGAGTTAAGAGTCGACTTGATGACGAGCGGCGTAGCGGAGGAGGTTGCGGGTGGCAAGAGGTTGTCGGGAGGTGGAGTAGACTGGATGGAGGAACCCACGTTGCAATGATATCGATTCCAATGCTTCTTACTAGACGCGGTTGGTTAGGGTGGGCAACCCCTTACTTTTTATCCCTTTTCGTCCGCCTCGCTTCCCTGCATGCTCTCCGACCGCGATTCCCATCCTTCTTCTGGCCCCACCGGATCACCGTTGCGTTTTCCTCTCGCGATATTTTATTCAGTTATTTTTTTCCAGTACTCCTTTCGTCGCATCTCTTGCATTCTCTCAATTGTTCCTTCCTGTAGAGATATCCCTCAAGTGTCAGTATGCAAAATTGTTCTCACCAATTGTTCGATGGTAATCAATATAGATTCTTTATTGACGAGCTTCATGTTTAATAGGAAAAATTGTTCAAAAATTGAAAGGTAGCACGTGAAAAATGAGCATCTCTCTACACTTTAATAGGAATGTGTGTACTTTAAATTTATTTTATAAATTTCTAAGTACGTTTTTTCATCAGTGATTTATAGACATATTTATTTTCAAAATATATATTTTTTCGATATTTTTTTCCTTTAATATTAATTGTGCAGATATGCTGCTCGAGATTTTTCTTTATTATTGTTCTTCTCATGTTGCATTAAAATTTTATTTTTCTTGTCAAATATACACACTTAATGAATTCTTCACAAAAAAAAGAATATAAGTAGTTGCGATGACGATGGAGGAAGGAATAGAATTGTGGGCGACGAAATAGACAAGAAAGAAAGAAATGAATTGAAAGAAAAATATATATGTATATCTGGAAATCCCCTGATTACTGCAAGTTCCGTCTTTCGCCGTCTGTCTTTTCGTCTTTCCCCGCTTCATCCACTTGACAGAGCAGTCTGCTCGGTAATCCTCCCGACCCCACATCATTCTTTCTCTTTCCTTAACCCCTTCTATCCTCTTCTGCCCAGCTATCTCCCTCCGCACGACGAGCTTCTCTCTGTTTAATTGATTTCTTAAGGCCCGATGGCGTTCGCGGATGTGATTCGAACGGATGCAGTTTTCCCCACCTCTCACTCCTCGCTCTCGTTCGATCCTGGATTCTGCCGTGATCTCACCACTACCATTTTTCCTATCACTGTCGACAATCATCTCGGATTTTCTTCTTTCCTCTTTCGAGAACCGCAATAATTACGAGTAAATGGTGACGATGGATGGAACGAGTGGTAGGAGAAAGGGGAGGGGTGGCTAGAAAGACGTGGATAGACTCCCGAGAGAAGGGAATGCAAGATATTGCAGCCCCGCGGGACACACGGGGACGTAATCTCCACGACGAAGCCGGAGACATATTACAATTTTCACAATCCTCCGACCACGAAGTCATTCGCTTTCCATATATGAATGGCCCATTCTCCTTGGCTTGTCTCTAGAAAAGTCTATCTATTCCGATTACCACCCCTCCTCTTGCATATCCCGCATCCTCTCGCGTTCCCGCAACTGATTCGTAATAGGTGTCAGTCTGACTTTTGCTCACCCTTCTTCCACGTGCCAACCTATACGAACAGATTTACGGAACAAAGATTTCATTTTCTCGCTAGCGCTGCGAGAATCAAGGTGGCTCCGAAGCTGCGTAGTAGAGAAAGAAATCTGCAATACTTCTTGCACTGCATATTTCTTTCAACGTTTAATTATTCACTATGCTAATTCTATTGTTTCAAACCTACCTTCTTGACAATGTGATACGCGAAAGGCGTTGTAAGAAATCGGAACTGGAAAAAATTTAGATTTCTTTGTGAATAATAGACATTTTCCTATATATATATATATATATGTGTGTGTGTGTGTGTGTGCATTTTTTTTAGAAATCAAAATAATTGACAAGCGTTTGCGAAAAATTGCGATAATTTCAAACATATTCGACAATACAAGTTCAATACTGATACGGTGAAAATAATGATTCGCTTCTTGCATCGACCTTCCTTAAAATATCCCCTTTTAAGAGTGCAGACTGCAGTAGCCCCCTTCGTCCTCGAGATTTCACGCCTTCCTTGTTTCTCTCGCTGTCTCCTTCCTCTCTTACTCCTTTTCTTCCGCGTTCTCTCCATATCTCAGTTTCCTTCTTTTTTCCGCCATTAATACTCAATCCCACTAGTACTACGCGAATGTACGGAGGGGTGCAAAATCGTACAAGCGTACATACGAAGCAGGAATTGAAGGAAGATGAGGGCCAGGATGGAGGGAGTTTACGCAGAACAAAGAATGCACAAGTATAAGGTGGACGGGGTTGACTCTCTGAGAAAGATGGCGATGGGTGGATGATGCATATAAGATGGACGCCGTACAATGCACGCACCCTCAGCGCACTCGAGACTTCTCAAGCAATACCCATGAAGGGATAAAGGATACGAAGGGAAGATTCCGAAAACTCGCTCAATACATGCACATTCATGAGCTCTTGCCCTCGCTATATTTTCTTTCCCAATTTCTTCGCTCGCTTTCGCGTACTTTTCTTTCCACATTTTTCATTGCAAAGTCTCTTGTTCTCTTCCTCCTCTCCTATTCCTCTCTTTCCTTTTCCGGCTTATTGTGCTTCTGCACTAAACAGTTGCGTCGCTAGCAAGCTCGATCGAACATCGTTAGAGACGACACGTAATTACGTTTAATGGAACTAGAAAGGAGCAACGCTGCAGAGACGAAACTTGCCCGTGCACATCGACGTTCCATTTTCCTTTGCCGGGCTAACTTACTGGCCGTCACTTAAAAAAATCTGTAATTACGTCGGAATGTCTCTCGCAAAATGGCACACGAAACATCTTGATACTGCAACAATAACAATAGAATCTCAACTCTTCATATAATTCGAATTTTTCACATGATGACGTTTCGTATTTTCGTTGCATTAATTTACGTTGTTCTTTAATCTTCTATCTGAAACAAATATTTCTTCGAAAATACGCACCCTCTATAAGACGTGCGCGCCGTCGACACTCCAACGTTCCTTGCCCGTTTCTAGACGGAGGTGATTGAGATTCAAGTGGAGTCATCATTTGCGAGTGTGCTTACCAGCCGAACGCCATCCACGTCGCAGCACTCTTTCTTTCGCAGCTCTTCCTACATTCCTTTTTTTATCACGTGATGTTAGCCACAGAAGGATATATTTTCGTCGATGTAGATCAAGATGATCTCTTAGCCGCTAACAATAACGAGCTTCCGAGAGCTTAATTCCACTTCTTCAATCAACGTCCTTTTCCCTTAAGTCTCATTTTATATCTCTTTCGTCCTCTTCATGTACCTATCTCTTCATATGTCATTTCTAGACGACGCTTTCAATCGATCCGCGTTTCTTGTCTGACGAGTCAATATCAAAACTTGACCATCTATTTGATAGAAACTTGTCACATGATAAACTTTCATGTGTTTTAGAGACCTAGTTTGTCACAATTATTTCCGCTAAGTTAGAGTGCGAAGGCGAGAAATGTTTTCAAACTATATGCCATCGTACGATTCATCGCGCAACCATTTCATTTAATTAACAAAATACAATATACATTAAAGTAATTGTTTGTAATAAAATAATTTATGACATAAGAGACGCAAGGCATTCGAAATAGGATTTTTCGCAAGAATAATTGGCTCGAGTGTTTATACATTAACCCGTTATCGATCTATCTCTTTATTTTCGTGTAGCTTTATCCGTTATGCTATTTATCCTATCAATTAATTAATTCATACATTTTTTCCTTCGTCGCTGCAACAAAAGTCCCCTCGTTAATGCTCTTAATAGTAATTCGCGAAACCGCAGAAGGTAAAGTGCACGCGTGCTCTCGCGACAAAGTAAGCTCCGTAAGTCGTGCAAAGCACAAAATGTCGATCGTTAAGAAGTTGCAATTTGCATCGAAATTGTTTTCGAGAACACTTCTCGTCTCTCGTATCTTTCGACGGAAAAGAAGCCTCCGCCAAATAGACAATACAAAAAAGCCAGTCCGTTCTCTTATGTCGCTCTCCATCGGGCGGAGTGCTACTTACAGAAATCACAGTGCAGCGTACTACTTACGTCATAAATGGAAAGGACGACGATACAAGAAGCGCACAGTGATAGGAGGGATAGCCCGGTGGAAAGCCCCAACTTCCGCGGTAATGCCGAGAGCACGCTTGCTTGTCATCGGAAGAGCTTTTCTTGTTCTTGGTGCGCGCGTTGGACAATGGCGAGAAACTCTCGTACTAACCGTCCTACCTCCTTCCTCATCTTTCTCTCTCTCTCTCTCTGTCTCTTGTTTCGTTTCGTAACTTACACTACCTCGCGAGTATTCTAGCGTTGCTCTTCATGAAACTGCGAGAAGCACGACGAGAGTGAGGAGGTAGGGTCTTCTCTATGTTTTTTCCCCTCCGCTTTTCTTCTTGGATCACGCAGTACACCGTTCTCATTCTTCGTTACCTGGGTAGAAAAGAGCGAAGAAAGACCCCGAAAGCGTAGAGACAGGCGAATAAAAGCCGACGCACTGTGCTGAGAAGTTCTCACCCCGTTCGCGCGTTCACCGCGGATTAAGGGAAAACAGGGGAGAGAGAGAGAGAGAGAGAGAGAGAGAGAGAGAGAGAGAGAGAGAGAGAGAGGAAGCAGGGAGGAGGTCGGAGATGGAATTCAAGAAAGCAGACGCTACTGAATGCGTCAAAAAGACCATGTTTTTTACCACCTCATTCTGATTCCGAGTCTTTCCTTCGCGCCCGGAGCTCGCGCGACGGTGCCGAGGACTAAAAGAAAAAGGAAATGGTTGAGAGAAGGCGAAAGAAAACGTAATGCACTTGAATGGCGCGAAACGAAGATTGTCCTGTTCCTCGTGATGTCGTACCACCTGCAGCACTGCGCAATTTCAACAGCTTTATTAATTACCGCGCATTTTCACCAAGAACTCCTTATTATTCAGAAAACAAGATGCACTCGATGTGCAGTTCTAAAACGAACGCGATGATTAAATACGTTATTTCTGCAACCACACGAATTGTTCGCAATTTGCTAAAAAACGCAATTAACTCCGTTTCTTCAATTTTTCGTGTTAAATTATGAAATGGACGATTGATAAAATATTATATTGTTATCGCGAGCAAGCCGAAATTAATCGCGAATTCATAAGAACGCAAAAGTGATCAGGTCATTTACACTTGTGATCCCTGTTATCTATATGATTTCTTGACGCTCTATATGGGTGTGTCACAATATAAATGTAAATGACCGAACGACAATATAATTTTCTGCGGTGCGCAAAGTACTCGAAGCGCGACAAATAGCGACAGGAAGTGCGTGTCCACTGGACCAAGTATCCTTAGTGGAAGCTTCCACTTTCACGGAGGAAATGGGCTCTCGCTTCTTCCGTTCTCGAGAGGAAAGCGCGGTGACCGATGGCCGACGATGATATACCTAACGATCCGTACAACAAAACCTCGTTTATTAGCGTAATTTGATTTTTTTTATCATGCTTCATTATATCATATTTCTCCGGCGTAGTAGATATAGCGACAGGTGATCGACTTTAAAATAACACACATGCCTATCGTGTTTCAAAAGTATACATTCCGAGTATTCGACAGAAAAAAAACAATGTAATGTTTATACTACCCTCTGTGCCGACATGGAAGCGACGAAAAGTGATATTGAAAATCGAAGAGAACGCGGAGGAAAATGTGCACGTAAAAATGTTTCGATATGGCTCCGGCGTGTAACTGTTCCGCAAAAGTACATGTGATGAAGTATAGATGTACTCGCACGAAAAATTACATATTATTCGTCGTATCGTTATCACTCCTCTGGGATCGATTAATTCTAGAAAGCTAGTATACGTAAGATTGATGTATTTTATTATATTATTTCAATCAAACATTATTAAAAATTATTTTAATTAGCAATATATTTTTCTGAGCTTCTAAATATCGAGTTTGCTAAAAAAAAAAAAAGAATGATTTCCATTTACAACCACTGATAAAAGAAGAGGAACTTATTATTCAGATTTAATTGAAAAGTGACAAAGTTCTCATTCATTTTTATTTGTTCATTATCTTGCATTGATAATCATACAAGATAAATCGCATTTGAAAAATAATCGTTTGCGAAACGTAACCGGAAGCAGCGTATGTATGCTGGACCAGCTAGTCTCGCCTGGAAGCTTCCATTTTTTTTTCCAGAGGTAGCGGGGGCTTATTCCGTTCTCTTGCCGGGATAGAAAAAGAAAGAATCGAAAGAGGAAAGAGAAGCGAAGAGAGATCCGATCGGCGACTGGTAAAAGGACTGCGTGGCGTGGTGGGAGAAATCAGGGAACGAGAGAGTGCGAGAGACATGCGTAGAGGGGAAAAAGAGCGAGGGAGAATGCGTGAGAGGAGTGCCCATGCTAAGGGGGAACGGTGGAGCGATACCTGTGCGACTGTCTGTCGTCCGGACGTCCGTTGTTTTGTTACAATCACGTATCTGTGCGTTTACGCGGGCACGTATATCGGCACGTCGCGCGCTATGACGGACCAACACCGTGAACCGATCCAGGATGTGAGCCTCGTAACTGGGGTTGGGCTCGAGTGGAAGCGCAGAAGCGCGGCGCCGAAAGGTGCGGACGCCGCCTGTTCCGGCCTTGGCGAGCCGTATCATTGTACCCGCAACGGAAATGATGTCTTAATTGATCCGTCGCTCTTCTGTTGGCCTGGGAGATTGCCCAGACCGAGCGAGGCTCGCGACGTCCGCGAGAGTTTCCGCTCGTCCATACGATATTTCGCGATCAACGCGGCAATACGAGCGAATTAGATAATCAAGCGCCAATTTGTCGTGGGAGTCGCGATCTAAAGACAGGAAATTCCCAGTTGTTCTCCTTAATTTTCTACACAAATTTCTCACTTTCGTTCGCACAAAGTACAATTTTACAGTCTCATGGAGCGTTGCCGAATACTTTTATGAGTAAACGGAAGAGCAACGCCAATAAGAGCAAGAGGGGATATATATATATATATATATATATATATCTATATCGACACCCGGTGCGTTTCGTCCTCACCCGAAGTTGCGGGTTGTAAACCGGCCAGAACGAACTTAAGGCAGTAAAAGGAGGTCGTAATACACGCGGGACGACATAACGAGCCGCACGACTACATAACAAAGTATTATAAAAGCATTTTATTGTTCGCGAGAAAGCGCCGAGGTATCGCACGTTTATGCGTTTCTTTCCAACGTGACAGTCGCGTTTTGTCAACGAGAAAGTATCCTGGACGCTACTGTTGTTACATCTGATCCAATCGCGTTTAAGTTTTAACACGTCTAACATAACGTTACTTCCACGATATATTCTAGATGCAGAAACGTTTCTGACGGCAATTTATTATTGTTCAGAAACTCCATGTGTCTTGCTTCGCATTATATAAAATAATAACTTTGATATTAAATTAAATATATAAATGGATAAATATCTCTGGATAACATTTCTCGAATTTTTACTACATCGATTTTAATTAATCTGCTCTTTCTTCTCTTTCTCTCTCTCTCTCTCTCTCTCTCTCTCTCTTTCTCTCTCTTTAAATAAATAAATAACAACTTAAAAAAATAGAAAATATTGTTAAAAAATCACATTACTCGTGTTCATGTAAGAGCATATATGTGTGTTTGGATATGTCGAAGACTGTGGTACTTAATATCTGCATACACGCAAACAGTACTGATCACAATTCTCTATGTATACACACAGACTCCCTAAAGGGTAAAAGGAGTTGTATCCGCCACGGAAATGCACAATAGGTCCATACACACACGTTTGCTCATTGCTGTACCCGCGCAATTACGTACACGACGCTGCATCGAATACGTGTGTGCGTCGACGACTGCGGTTCGTGCGTGTGTACACGCGTCTTTCTCTCGTCGCAAATTCGCAACGAGTTTGCAAGCAACGCGATAATAGCACGTGCATTACAAACAATTATTTTTACAGCGGTATTGGTAATTAAGTCATTAATAGTAATTAATCGACTTTAAGAGTGCGAAATCAAATGAATTCCTGACACAAAAACAATGATAGAAAGCAGATTATCAATGTTGGTGAAATAATGTTTTTATTAAGATAATTATGAATTTAATTTTTAATGAATTTAAAAAACATATCTTATTCTTTTCTTTCTTGAAATTTATTTGAATTAGATTATTTCATGTAATAAAATAGAGATGAAATGATCTTTACTATTTAACTACATTCGTAATTTATCAATATAATTCATAAAATTATCGTAGTAATATATAAATTACGTTTAATTTAATTATTATTAGAACACACTAATTCAAATTTACACTGTGCAGAATTTTATATAAACTTATCAAAAAATATAAATAATATTTAATCCTTCGAGAAAAACTTCAAGCTAATCGCAGAAAAAAAATCGTTTGCTCACGAGATCGACCTGTAAACAAGACTGTAATGTCGGTCCCCGGAAAGGCAAGTGTTCTCGGCGAGTAAGGGAAGAAGAACGAAGGAGAATAGAATCCGACAAGTACATTCCCCTTTGAGAGAGAGAAAAACGATAGGGATGAGAGAGGGATTCGCGCGGCCCAGAACGAGAGAACGAATCAGGGAGACGAAAAGGGAAGGAGGGATTATGGTCGTGAGTTTGTCGAGGAGTGATGGCCAGGGACGAAGAGGGGTAACTCAAGACGGGTCTAAGTGAGTCTTCCGGCCGACAGGCAATGATAGCCCTGAGAACTGACCCGACCCCCGGATATGTGTTGCGCATATATGTGGGGACACAGACACGAGCGAGTATCCAATGTGTCATAACATCACGCGTCTCCGTTCGGCCGACCGGGATCTATGATGACGGCTTATTTCATAAATCGGAGATCCGCGCGACGAGCTGACGAGCTAACGTAACGTAGGCGAAGCGATTGCACACTTGCTCGATCAATAACGTACGTTCTACGCGACGATATCGGTTCGTCTCGTATATAATTATAGTTCGCTCTTAATTTCTAACGGAATAAAATAAAAAAATACTTACGTACCTGATGACGTAATCATTTACTCGATTATTACGTAATCGTGTGGCGCGTCTTACTCCCGGTAACAAATTACTCTTTATTAACCGATTAGCTTGAATTTGCTGAAAGATTCGGGGAAACCCCCATCGGATGTACGATGCACGCCAACTGCGCAAGATCTGAAATGACAAAAGGATGACATAATGTTAGTTACGCCTACTCCTGACCTTGCTGCTGTTAGATAATTGCCTTAGCACGCAAGTAGTCGCGTAAGAGAATGTACGTAAATCGCGCACTACAATGGATGCTATACAATTCCATAAAACTTGTTTTCCATAAAATTGTAATCAACAGTATAATTAATTTCCACGTCAAATAATTAAATATTTTATTATAAAAAATATATATATAAAGTAGATAGTAATTTGATAAGAGAACAATGCATGTATAGCAAAACTTGATATTGATAATATAAAAAAATAGTACAATTTTGATACACATGTAGATGTACATTGCTATACATGGAGCTGACATTTATCATAAGTAAAAGAATCCCAATATAACATTTCACACACTAATGTCAGTAATAGAGATCGGAAATTTTCCAATGGTAACTTAAAATAAAACAAAATGTCACATATTTCTGCATTTATACGATTATTTCAAACTTAAGTCCATGTAAAATTGAAACATTAATTAAATTTAAAACAACATTGTAAATAATTTTAAACATCGCTTTAAAAATAGAGATAAGCTAATGTAAAGATTGAACTTTTTATTTACATGATAATACATCATATCATTAACAACAATTAATTACATCGATTACGTACGATTGGATCTTAATTAAGGGCATCGTACGGGAAATTTTGCTCATAATCATGCATATATATAGCGAAGGAGGGAGGGGGAAGGCGAGGATGAGGGAGAAGATCTGGCTGGGCTTGTAGAACGATCGATGGTTTCGAACGCGACCAAAGCACTCATTTGTCTTCGTAACCACTTCGCTTGTCAAATCAGCCGCCCTATTATCGCGCGGGTGTCATTAAAGTCCTGAGATTTAAACGACCATTTTGAGCCAATATCCTGACGACAAAGATAACTTTCAAAAGATGGTTAAGTGGCTCGTGGATAATACCCACATCGCTTCTTGAAAGGGGCGATAGCAAGGATGAAACTTACATGCACGTTAATAACAGGGCACCGCGTCCGTTGCAATTACGCTAAATTGTTGTGTATTGTCTCGTATGTGCTTCAATAAACTTAAATGTAAAATTAAGAGCAAAAAACGCAATAATGTAATTACACGATAATTACATCCGCTACAGATAAATTCTAAATCAATTATACGTTTCTTATTCGCGCCAATTGCTGGAAAAAAAAAGACGTAAAAAGCACGTCTCATTTTATGTCTTTTACCTGGTGGCATAAGCAAGATAATTACCCAATCACGCATCGGTAGTTAATCTAATAATCCTGTATGTATTGTTTTCTGTATGTACGGCGGAACCTCGCGGGACCGTCGCACAAATTCTCCGGAAAGGACTTTTACGACGGCGGTCGCAGCGGCGACAGAGGGAGCGCCTCTGCGGAAAGAGGCGGTTGCGACACGCTTCCGCGTCCGACATCGCGTCTCTTATTTACCAATTCGGAAGTAATGTAAATAATCGCGCCATCACGAATGCAATCGCGGCACGAATGACCGGGGGGGACCGGTCTCTCTCACTCTCTCCCTCTCTTTCAGGAGACGAGCTCCACTGACCACGTGAGACACACGAGAAAGTTTAGTCGCGGTCGCGCACCGTCCGGTTGTAGCGCGCGACGAGTCAATACTTGCACGCTCCTCGCGACCGTCCAGGTGTATCGCCTTCCGCACCATTGTCAACAAGTTCCGGATCTGAGACACCCACCCATCTATCGCGGCATTTTTATTCGGTCTCCTCTGATCGCGGTCGCGACCAAACCTTCCTTTCTCTTTTTTTTTCCCTTTCTTTTCATCGCGAATGACTCATTCCGTCTCTTAATAAGATCTATTGCCTCTCCCCCTCTCTAGTTCCCTTAAGCTTTCCCGCTTTATTCGTCTCGCAACCGTCCCATTTCCCCCGCATTTCTTTCTCGACACTTTTAAAACGCGATACGTGGGAAACGGCACGTTCTACGCGCATATTATCCGCAACTAGCACACATTGTTGTCGTGATCCGCGTGCGAAAATTAATTGAGCACATACGTACGTTTGAACTTTTATTGTATTTTAATATGCTCTCTACTTTAACATCGTTAATTATTTTGTTAAGTTATGACAACAATTAACATTCTTTTGTCACGTATAACAATATAGATGCGCGTTTATCTCTGCGATATGTTGCTTTCATCTCCTTTCATCTCCGTTAGAAGGCACCCTCGTAATGCAACCACGTAAATCCTGTTTAATTAATGTGTAGACCGAAAGAGGAGGAATGTCCGATGTAGCCGGCGCGTTGCGCCGGTGCATGGGAGCATCTCACGACGGTGATTATGCGTTCGTGATAGAGGTGGTCGAGACGATGACGTACGTGGAGGTCGATTTGTAGGGACTGCAGCAGGCAGAGGCGAAACGTTGATAGCGATCGTGGCGGCGGACGATAGCGTTGGGGGGTACTTGAGGGAGCTCGCCGTTTCCCTTATTCCTTCAATCAACGTCAGCTGGGGAGGAGAGTCTAGTATGTACCCTGAGCAAATACTCGTATGCCCCGCACTAGAGCAGCACAGAGCTCAATGACTACATCATCGTCGAGACGGCGGTCAAGCTAGAACGCATCTTCGCCCTCCATCGACAAACAATAATCGCCATTGATCCTTTTTCGGGATGACGTAAGCGATCACTCGCTAAATAATCATCGTAGAAAATCGCAAACGACAGTTTCGACTCCATTCCACAGTTTAATTTTAATTCGGACAATAGCCAGGTTAATATCTCAATAATTTATGTGGAATTCTTTAATAATTGAAAATATTTGTGGAAGAAATATGTGAGAGAGCATTGAGATTTTGCGAGCGAAAAGCTTGAAGGTAAAAACATTTCCGAGTAAATTCAAAGCTTACGGGTCGATACTCCGAATGATATCGCTAGCAGAAATAACGTTATATCAGGAGGAAATTTAGTTAAGGAAAATCTAAAATGAAGTAACTCATTTGTGAGCCATCATTATTTGCAAACTAGATCGAGAACTGGACCGCGAGAAGTGCATTTCTATTAAGAAAATGGCATTACGTTTTACAGCGACGATGCCGACGATCATGTAGTTGATAAAATTTCATACGTAGAGTTTCTAAAAAAAATCAAAGTAAACATTGTGAACGAAAATCAAATAATATGAAAATTGAAGTGATGAAAAATCAATATTGACCGATTAATGAGAACTAGAATAATACCTGCAAATTAGCTTCAACTAACGGTCGCTAATCAATCCATTTATCTCAACTTATCGGAGATGAGAAGGATCTTATTGCGATAGGAAGGAAGAGAGTCGGATACGTGCTCGCAAACGCGTTACGGGATATCTAAACAAGCTGTTTAGACGACTTCAAGTTAACCCAAATTGACTCAATTGAATTAACCAAGCCATCACAGTTGAACGCGATGTATTCGACATACTTGGGAACCGGCCCGTACGCGAGTGTCACCGTATCCGCGAGCGAGCCAGTCTTTCGCTTCTCATGCAAATAACGCATTGCGTTATTTCCAGCACTTTAACCCATCGTCCCGCTTCTCCGGTGATCCCTTTTTCTCACACGCCTCTCGGAGTCCTCCCTCCTTCGCCTCGCGTTCGCGAATTTAGCTGGTTAGCTGAATTGACGGCGTTTGGGAAAATTGGCTCGTATCCTCATCGGGTGCGCGCAGCGTCACCCGATGGTTCGCTTCGCAGGAGGCCCTCCCCGTCGCCCCCGTTCGCTCTTACGCGCATAATGTGCGCGTACACGACGACCGAGACACGCGCACGGACCAATCATGCCGAGTGTCTTTCGAGCGGTGCACGACGAGCGTGCTACATCCTCCCCTACCGCGTCGTCGTGGATCACCAAGAGCCTTCCGCTCCTCGAGCCGGTTCGTACATACGCGTGACCCGCTGACGCACGTCGTCTCCCCCTTCCTCGTGTCCTGTCTCTCATGTCAATTTACACCGGGGGCCGCGGAAGGAAGAGACGAGAGATATATAGGAACAAGCGCGGTAGCGGAGGAGAGCCTGCACGACGGGGCTTACGTATGAATGTAGAATCGGAAGGGATGTTGTGGATTGGAGTGTCCGCTTCTTGGCTGACCCTCGACCCTCGCGCGGCGTCGGAGTTCCTCCTCCATCATCAGCGTCGATGCTACATGCAATGTACGTATCTCCTTTGCCCCCTCGTCTCTTCGAAGGCTCTCCATCTTCGTCATCGGCGCTTTTACTCTGTCTTTCTCCCTTGGCCGCTCTCCGCGATACATGGATCGTCGGAAGTCACCTTCCTCATTATCATACCACCATGCCGCTCGCTCACTCGGACACAGCCTTCATCCTGTGCCCTAGTCACTTACGGCTCGCTGGTGATCAACCCAAGAGCGATCTGGTCCACGACCGGCCGTTCGAAAGGGCCGGCTACAGGTCGTACGAGTTGGCTCGAGAGCCACTGGCCTGGGGGACAAGACGCAAGTCCATTATACTCAATCACGGCGTGATTGGCTCAAACGATCAGACCACCGCTCGCCGCACTCGCTTCACTCCGCGGAGATTTGCGCGGACGTGCCACGTCGCATCTGTCTACGTCAAGAAGGGAAGATTCTGCTTTCTCGTCGATACGTTTTTTCGTTTCCGAACATTTTGTTGGCATATTATTAATAACAAATTAATTGAAACAAAAATAATGTGAAACAAATTCACTTTACGAATAAGCTATTTGAAAAAGTATCAAAAATATTATCGAAATGGAAAACTTTGGTATACGAGGAGGAAAATTCGTACGATTCTTAACATCTCACGCATTGGCCTTGCGCCCTGTTGATTAGCAATAAACATCGGATCTGTCACTCGCTAAGGGGATATTCGATCGATAGCTGGCGTCAACCAGGTGTTGCCAGCCTTAAGGGCAAAGGTGCGTCGATTCTGTTTGCGGGACCCCGAATGTAGATCAAGGTCCAGCTGCGCTAGAAACTATGATGCATCGTACGCTGTGTGACTCCCACACTCGTATCTATTCTCTTAGATCTTAGAAACGAGGATGACTCTCAATCTCCCGCTGAGTTATTTCGGACACGTTCGTTTTATCTTCACTCTTTAAAATCCCGCGTACGTCGTTAACAAGACACACGAGTTAAATTTTTATGTACTTTCTGTAACGTTCGTATAAACTGCACTGTATTTTTACGTCGAAATACGTAAAAACGATGCGCTCAACAATGCGCGATTTACTAGTTTTTCTAGAAAACGACGATGGTTCGTTCCGGAATACTTTTGAAAATGGCACATTCCAGACGCTTTCGCAGAGACATCGCGCCGTTATACGTCCCGCAAACATACGAAACTTTGGCAATTGAATATAATTAAGTAATCCTCGGTACCCGATAATGCTCGCGGCATGAATGCCGTCGTCGCAAAAACTAGAAAACATGTTGGCCGACTGCCATAAGAAGACTGCGCCTCGAAATGGCGACGACAATAACGCCAGTAATCCTGGACGTTCTTGGTTGCCAATATGCCGCGAACGTATCTCCATAATTACCTCGAAGAGTAGCCTGTGGCCAATAAAAGGTATAGAAGAAAAAGACTGAAGTCTATCTCCTTCTTTTCGATGCTTTGTCCGTTCGTCAGTGCTCTTTATTATATTGCAACTCACTAATAAAGAAATTTGAGATCACTTTCGTAAAAAATAATATTAAGAGAGAGAAAAGGGAAGGCAAATTGTGAAAAAAAATCTATTGAGAACATTTCAATTCTGGAAATGTCGCAGTACAAATTACCAAGATTTTTTTCTTTTCGTTTACATTTACTATGTTTTTAATTTGTTCCTCTATTTTATCTTTATTTGCAATTGAAATTACAAAATTAAGAAAATACTGACGTAGATTGATATGAATGGATAATAATATAACGTCGGAGCAAGAGCGGAAACCGTTACTCCTCCCCCGGCACGAGCCAGCTTGTTCGCGCGTTTCTCAAGACGTTAGAAAGGCAAAATCCGTTCAGCCCCAAGACGTTAGGGGAACCTTAGAGGGGTACAACAATGACAACAAGAAGCCGAAACGTCGGTTATGCCTCGAAACGGCAGCTGGCACGCGCTCCTTCCGTATCGTAAGAAGGTATTCCTACCTTCTTCGCCCTTCTCCTTCGTCTTTCCTCCTCGATGGGGCGAGCGTCTAAGGGGGAACCCGAGTCTCGAGAAGTTACCTCGATCGGGTATACAATCAGGGGATACCTGGACATTTAAATCGGGGACACCACCCGGCGAACCACCTGAATTCTACCGAGGGGGCCTCCTTGATCTTGCAGTGTCGTCGGTAACGGGGGAGTTCCTTAGCTCTACGTTTTAAGATTACAAATTTTCTTTGGAATTTTTTTGCAATAAAAATTATTTCATTCTTTGTTTAATTCATAGCTACACGCAACCGTATAATTTTTTTTTATGCTCTACATAAAACTTGATCTCAATACAATTAAAAGGAGATAATTTGCTTATTTGTAAAACGTTATTAGACAATCGTTTTATTGTTTTTCAAGCTTGTTAAATCAGATACGGTATATTACTGTAAACGATACATTTTTAACGATGTCTGTATTAATGAAATACAACTGATAAGCTTTAACAAGCTTCATTGATTTTACTTTTATACGATACTCGTAGATAAATATAAATACCGAGATCAAATTGACCAGCGTAATTAATTCTATAAACCATTAAATTAATATAATAAATCATTAAACAAAAGTGCGACTGTTCTCACTGCATAAATCCACCGGTCTCCGATTTTGATGCCGCAACCTCGCGTCCACGCCATTGAGGGCAAAGACCGTTGTTCCTATTTCCTTCCCTCAGGGAGGACGAAGGGCGTCGCAGGAGTTTTTGTAACCTTTAATATCAGACGTTAGCGTTTCCCACCACAAGAAATCATGGGAACACATTGAAGGAAGGTCGTGCACACGTCTCGTGAAAAGTCTCAGAGATTTGCGATCGCACCTTGGAAAACCTCTCTGAGACGATCGTTGATTTTATATAAAGGAAACGCCATTGAATTGAGAAGTCACGTTCTCCGTTTCGTTAAAATATAAATTTGTACATCTGTACATCTATCGAGAAATGTACAAAACTTAACTATGGGAAACATGCATAAATAGTTACTTTCGTTAGTATTTAATCATCATTAATATTTAAAACGAATGCGTCAGGAGTGCGGACATTCTGAGAAAGGACGAGACTCAAGTTTCTTCTTAAACCGTATTCTTATAGAATTTCGGCCTTCGCCCCGAATGCGAATGCAACGCGAGGCACGAGCCGGAATGCCGCAACGTTAAACTTTCGAAAAACATCGGTGCTCATTATCGCCTGTTATCTGCAACGGCATGAATGGGAACCGAAATCGAAATGAAAACGGCGAGAAGGTCATGCTCACGTGTCAGGAATAACACAAGCGTGGCGTTGACCCACATTGTTTTTGAAACGCGATTAAACTCATTGAAAACGACCGAAGGTAGATTAATGGCGTCGGGGCGCGTAACCGCGAAAAGCGGGGCAAAAAGCGAAACAAATTTAACGAGCTGTGAATTATGAAAATCGGTGACAGGCCGCCGCTTTTAAATGCTCTCTCGCGCTCTCTCCGGCTCGCGGCCTGCCGGGTCGATTCTCTCTCTCTTTCTCTCGCCAGTTTGGTTTGGGCGCGTGCCAGTGTGTGTTGAATCGAAACGATTCGAATGCAAAATAATAATAAAACAGTGGGGCTCGTTGAAGGCGGGTGCGGTGGGCGTCGGGGGTGGGAGAGAGCGGGTAGACGACAGAGAGGCGGGGTCGGCAGCGCATTAACGCAATTAACCTCCAATTAATAACACATCAATTGACACCCGGTCAACTTGTTGCATCAGAGCAGGCCGATAATATGCTGAACGCGTGTGAACCGTGTGTGTACATGTACGATGGGCCGCCGTGTGCGCCGCCGACGCGTGTGAGTACTCCGGCGGCGTACGTTTCGCTTGCGCGTGTGCGCGTGTCTACACGTTTGCGCTTAGGCAAGACCACGGATGTGGCCGTGTTTGTGCGGTTGCGGATGCGTGTTACGGCTACGAAGTATGCCTATCCACCCTATGTATCGTCGTAGGCATAATGACGAAACGAATGTTACAATAATTTTATATATACCGGGAGGGTGAAGTCAGTACGTGCCTAAGCGTCGTGCGTGCATACGTGCATGCGTGAATACGCGATGGACATGGACTGATGACCACAGTCGAGTTCCCATGCAACCCCCTGCGAGCACTCTCACCACATGACACCTACAGGGGGTGGAATTCCGATACACATGCCACTGCTGTGTTACCTCGACAACGCCATGTGGGGTACGTACACCATGTGATGCTCGCATAGGAACTATCTTCCTTCGTTTCTTCGCTTGTGTTTCACAAGAGGGGAACTAAAAAAATTCTATATGACACGCACGAATATAACAACACCATAGTTACGGAACGTAAGTTCAAGTATTTGTAAAATTTCCTGGTCGAGGTTGCATAGTTCTCAAATTGTTACTCGACTTACGATTTCTCATGTCGTCATCTACTTAAAAAAAAAACAACGATCACTCGTAATATTGACTATCACCTTGAAGTTCTATCGAGAGTTCCCCATGCGTTAACTATCGTACGTATTACTTGCGGACCCTATCACTATGCACTATAATCACGCTTTGAAATCTACCCACCTGCTTAAATGGTAAATATCGTATGACGTACAGGAAATGATCATTGGTGACTTGCTGATGTATGTTTTTTGTTGCATTTTAATAATCGCTGATTTATTTAACACATTGAACGAAGATTTTACGCTCTATATGCAATTAACTTCCATATATTACTTCCGTGGTTTATTTATCAATAATTTATAGATAGTTTATTATCCCTCGCGGTGAAAAATTTTTTCCGTAAAAGTTTTATTATTATAAGAAAAAAATGTATGTTTTAAAACGGGGAAAAAAAGAAAAGTTACGTATTTATTTGAGAGTACCTGCCAAAAGTCAGTCGTCAGATACCAGCAGCGGTAGTAAGACTCCGTTTCCCCTGCGCTCGCCTTGGTGAACGCACTCCTCGTGCGGTAATTAGCTCGTCGCGTCTACTTCCGAATCGACGCAACAGTGGGAGAGTTCCTGAAGCCATTTCCGGCAGGGCACCGGCACCTTTTTGTTTTCCCCTTTTCGTCCCACGCATGACAGCACACGGGGAAGTACCGATCAAAAACGGGAAAGACAGAAGTTCGTCCGACCCCCCTCGAAGCGTCCCTTCTATCCAGGTACAATCGTCGTCCCATAGACCTTATCGAGGTCGACACCATATGTCACTTCTGGAGTAACGAGGGCCGCAGCAAGCGCTGCACCCCTCTAAAGTAATTGCCAACGGAACTGCCTAGTAATTTCTCGGAACGAATCGTTCCTCTTCGAGGAAGCGCCCGAGAGAACGCGCTAACTTGCCGTAATTGAACGTTTACGTAATAGTGATTCAAGTGCGCAATGAGGACGTCGATGATGCTTCAAATACGCACGCGTATCTGCTCATATTTCAACTGTCTTCCTGTTACGCAATTTGTGCAATTTTCTTAAAAAAAATATATATATATCATAATTATCATAATTTTATTCAATACGTTTTACTTCTTAACGTCATACATTTTTACATAATTTATTCTCGCAAAAACTTTAATGACTTTGAAATAAAAAGAGTAAAATTTTATTTTTTTTTATTCATAAAAGACAATTTTTACTAAACTTTCTTTATTTTGTGACATCTCACGCATTGTTC
Organism: Solenopsis invicta; assembly: GCF_016802725.1. NCBI lineage: Eukaryota > Metazoa > Arthropoda > Insecta > Hymenoptera > Formicidae > Solenopsis > Solenopsis invicta. The sequence continues at coordinate 3,401,711 of NC_052667.1, forward strand.
TCTGCTAACTCTTTTGACTTCTTCATACGTATTGGAACAAATATCGGTGTATCCTCGTACGCATGGGGTTTATGCGTAGGCGAACTATGGAATATTGTCGGCTTATTGAGCGCAGGTGCTTTAAACTGCTCAGCTGTTGCTTCGAATCTCACGTACGTGTGCACAAACGCGTGTGCTCGTGCACTGTATTAGTACGTATTCAGGCTCTATGCCGTAACGCATACGCGCAACTACACAAACGTCTCACTTACGCACTTATACGCAGCGTCAATTGAACTGCATGACGATCGAAGCTTCTAACAGGCCGTACCATTGACGAATGAAGAGCGATTATTTGCGCGCGTGGAGACTTTAACAAAAAAGGATTCCATTAAATTAAAATATTTCGTGCCGTAAATAATTGCAACGGCAATAACGAAATATCGTCGCCTCATTATGATTTGTAATAAAGTTAAATTGGCAAACGGTAAATTTATGAGCAAAATGAGGATGTAAACATAGGCTGTATAAATATGAAGGTGCAGAAGAGAGAGAGAGAGAGAGAGAGAGAGCTCGATTCTATTTTTCTCATTTAAGTAAGCCAGATGGGCCTGGTCTATGATCGAGCGAGCAATGAGTGGACTATCAATTACTTTTTGTGCCCCCCTTTCTTTCGCTGAGTATATCGACCGACGATGGTATGCATCCCCCGGCGAAGAGACCACAGGCGGAACTGCTTATGTATCGAATAAGATATTCAACGCAAGTAATTTTCTTATGGCCGCTTCTCAGGCGAGCCACCCCCTTCTTCGCTAACCCCCTCGTAACTCACTATACTTTGAGTTTTTGCTTCTATCGGCCGCAGGGTGTTCGGACGAAGGGTGAAACATATTGCTTGCAACTGTCACCCGCGGTCTGCTCTTCTTCTTCGTCACCGTCGTCGTCGCCCTCGCCGTGGTCGATCATTGTATTTTTAACCGATAACACTTCGCACTCCTTTCTCGCGTTCTGTCGTACCGTGACGTCATCATAGAATTAATGTATTTTTCTCAATCAAATGCTCGTATCTTATAAAGTAAGAAATATCTTGTACAAATTCAATTTCTAATCTCTATCGTGAAATATATGTGTCTAAATATAACGCGATACAATAGAATATTAAAATAAAATATTTGTAAAAAGAAAGTAAAATAAAAACGCACGTACGCGTTTCTACCTTCAATATAAAAAAAAAAAAATGCTTGCAAAGAAGACACATTATGATTACAAGAATTAATGATGTAGCTATAATAGCCTATATTAAACATTCTTGCCGTGCATTCGATTTGCGGTTAAAATAAGATAAGCTAATAATAAGAGGAAATGACAAGTGTACACACACCGTCGAGTACTTCCTATCTACGGAAACGACGTTTCTTTCAATGCAACGGTCTATATACAAAGCTTAAAATACTCTAGAGAATGCTATTATCGTTCCCTTGAATCGATTCTCTTACTATATATATATAGACAAGCGATATTCGTTTAGTCGGCACAGATCGGTAAGATGAATCGTGTCTTCTTTTTATTACAGACGTATCGGAGAATTGCGGCCACGAAAATCGAGACGAGGGAGCGAGGGGCACTTAGCCCTTTGGCGAGCTCGAAGGATGCAGCTCCCAGGCGGGAGCACGAGGATTCCGCACGCGAGAATACCGGCTTCTCTTCTGGTTATCATCAACGGCAACAACATCGCAACGATCACCGGGAGTAAACGCATCGGTAGCAACAGCGGCGGTCCCGGTTACAACAATTACCGTAGCAGAAGTAGTAAGAAGCACGACAGCAGCGGATACAGACCCGATAACGAATCGAACCTTCCAAAGAAAATCCGTCATCCCGAGCCGAGGGCGGACGGCCGACATCAAGTCACCAAGCAGCAGCCTCAGCCGTTGGCAGCGTCAGCTCTACGGCGGAAGGTGCGGGGCGAGGAATAGTGAAAAGAAAGCAGAGAAAAAGCGAGGAACGACGGAAGAGGAAGAAGAGGAAGCGCGAGAGAAGGAGAAGAAGGAGAAGAGGAGGAAGCAGGAGTTCGTTGGGAAAGAGAAAGCTGCCGGCGTCGTCGTCGTCGTCGTCGGCGGCGGCAGCAGCAGAGGAAGCAGAGGAGGCGACGGAAGAGGAGGAGGAGGCGGTGGCGGCGAAGAAGACGGAAAAGGAAGAGGAGGAGAGAAGAAGACCGAGAAGGAGCAACGGCAAAGGCAAAGGAAGTGGAGAGAGAGGCGGTGGTGGTCGGTGGCGGACAAGGTGGGGAGCATTATAGCTAGAAGGAACGCGGAGAAAAGGCAGCTGTAGTAGTAGGGGGGTACCGGAGAGACTACACACAGTGTGCAGAAGCCGAGGCAGCGCACTGAGCCACAAGGGGCTATTCGTGCGAGAAGGGGAGGGTGACAAGAAGCCCTGGCGGGGAGGGGACGCGGAGGCCTTCGGGGGGCCGACCAACCAGACGGCCGATGATGTCATCGGAGGAGGAGACCGAGTGTTTCGCCCTCTACGGAGCAACCACGGAAAGCAAGCAACAGCAACTCCTGAAGAAGCAGAAGCGCACCAGACAGCGCGTGGACGCCGGCGAGCCGCGCAACAGTTACTCGAGTATACCGAACTTTAGCTCCCGGCCATCCTTCCTCGGTGGTGGTCTATACGGCTCGATCTTTAGTGGTACCGGGCCACCGTCGCATCAACAACAACAGCAACAGCAGCAGCAGCCGCAACAACCATCGCAGCAACACCACCAGTCACAATCGCAACAACAGCAACAACAGCTCCAGCCTGTTGCTGGAGCGACTGGGAGTCAAAGTCATTTAGGTACAGCTACGACGGGTCCTACAACTCAGCAGCATTCCGCCCACGCGGCCTTCGGCTTCTTCGGGGCTCCGGGCTTCGGCCCCGCCAAGATGCTGAACGAGTTATTAGGAAGGCAGGTCAAACAGGCGAGTGACGCTGGCGGATCACCGCCAGAGGGCGGTCACGGGATGACCGGTGCCGGCATGGATCCCGCCTCGAATTTGCAGCCAGGCGCCGTGGTTAATTGTGATGATCCCGCCACGGCCGACCTCACGCAGCACATGTTACGTGACATGCTTCTGCAGGGTCGCAAACTCTCCGCTCTCGGCGTGCAAGAGCAGCCGAACAATAACAACAGTATACACAGTAACAATAATAATAATACTACCGCGGAATTACTTAAATCACAGCATCAGCAAAGTCCACAACAGCATCAACAGCAAAACAGTGATAGTGCGCGCAGTGGAACAGTGCAGAGTGGCGGGGAGGAGAGTGGTGATGGTAATAACGTCGTGAATAGCGCGAATCATAGTGACCGTGATACCGTGATGCCAGGCGATGCTGAGGACAGCGCTGAGGATGCTGCCTCCGCGGCACGCGCGATGGAGGAGGCCTTTGCCGAGGCCGGTATGGAACCAGGGGCGAACTTGGACGGATCGGATTGCGAGCAGAGCCTACCTCCTAGCCCAACGGCACCAAGATCGGGCTCGGTCTCCGTTAAAGAAGAGATACAAGATTCGCTCAATATCAAACGTAGTCCCAGTCACTCTCCTTGTCCGATCGTGCCAAAGACCGAGACGAACTCTCCGACGACGGAAATTAAACGCGCTCGCGTGGAGAACATCGTCAGCACGATGCGCAGTAGCCCGGCGCTTCAGCCGGCAACGGTAAACGGTTGCAAGAAGCGCAAGCTCTATCAACCTCAGCAACAGACGGTGCATCACGTTCTCCATCATAGCGTCAACGATACTATGATGGATGACGAAGACGATAGTGAAGAGGAGGAAGACCCGACGACGATCAAGCAGAAACGGGAGGAGAAAGATAACCTGAAGATACAATTGAAAATGTTGCATGAGCAATTGGCAGAAATGCAACAAAAATATATGGAACTCTCCAGTAGAATGGAGCCAGATACAAGTGAGAGCGGCGACGCGCCACCCAGTCCTCAACATCAACCGCAACCACCGCCAAGACCGCCACGACCTCATCCACCGCCGTACAACGGCCTCCCGGCCCTCCCACCCGATCACCCTCACGCAGCGGCTGCCGCTATGTATCATATGGGGCATAAACTCTATTTTGAACAACAGCATGCTGCCCTCGAAAGAATGAAACAACATCAAGAAGCGGCTGCGCGACAGCAACAACAACAGCAGCAACAGCATCAGCAGCAGCAGCAGCAGCAGCAGCAACAGCAGCAGCAGCAGCAGCAACAACATCAACGACAGAGTTCGCCACCGCCACCAAGCCAATCTCAGCAACAAAGCCAGAACAACACTGGACCCTCGACGCCGCAAACGCCGCAAATGCAATCAGCCAGTACGCCAATTCAGCATAAAGACTTCCAGGAAAGGTTAAACGTCTTCAGGGGTGCTGCCGCAGCAGCCAGCTCGTCCGGCCCTCATATCACCGGAGCCGATTTAGAAGGCCTGGCGGATATTTTGAAGACGGAAATAACTTCTTCTTTAACCAATCTGATTGACAGTATAGTAGCAAGGTTCGTGCAGCAGAGGAGGTTTCTCGGTAAACAAACCGAGGCAGCGCAGGCTGCTGCCGAGCAGCTCAATAAGGACCTCCTTTTGGCGAGCCAAATGCTTGAAAGAAAATCGCCGAGAACGAAAGTAGTCGACAGAGGAGCTCCACAACCACCCGGTGGCCCAAACGGGCCACGGGGGCCCCTCAACGGTGGGCCCCCTCCTCCACAACCCACGGGGTTTTCGCAAATCGGGTCCATAGGTGGTGTTCCCCATGGCCCTCATGCTGGCCCCACGGAAAACAATCTTAACCAGATGAATCAGCTGCCCTCGCACGCAAGGCCGAGCGTTGGTATGTTTCAGACCCCAAAACCGCCGACGATATACGCCATGGCCTCCATGCAAGCGCAGCAGCAACAGCAACACCAACAGCAACATCAGCAACAACGCGAGCAGCAACAAAGGGAGCAACAACAACGCGACCAATATTGCAATATGAGAGGTGACGAGAGAGAAAACAGGGACTCGGAACAAAATGAGGCCCTGTCACTGGTCATGACGCCGAAGAAAAAACGTCATAAGGTAAGCATTGTAACTCGACATATTCATATAAATTAATTTAAAGCATATACATTTAGATTAGTGATCACATTAATATAACATATATACTGGTATAAATTGCTATCTTTTTCACAAAAAAATGTACATAATTGTACAATTTTTTACGTATATATATCAAAAAATATGTTAACTTTGTCATTCATAATTTTCGAGTAATGCTACATAAATTTAAATCAATGAAATTCGAGTAAAAGCATTATAGTCTCTCAATTTTTATTTAATAAATGCTTTCATACATTAGTTAGAAATAAAATAAAATTATATTAAATTTTTCGTATACTTCAGAAAAGATTTTAATTTCAAGTTAATTATTCATAATTTTCGAATAATGTTATATAAATTTAAATCAATGAAATTATAAGTAAAAGCATTATGGTCTCTCGATTTTTATTATTATTTTTATTTAATCCGTTTTCATGCTTTAATCATAAATAAAGTAAAATTATATTAATTTTTACGTACACATCAGAAAAGATTTTAATTACATTAGAAAAATCATTCATAATTTTCGAATAATGTTATGCAAATTGAAATCAATGAAGTCACAGCAAAAATATTATAATCTTCCTATTTTTATTATTTTGATATAATGTTAATTATAAATTAAATTATATTAATTTTTACTTGTATATCAGAAAAAAACTTCAAGTTATTATAAATTTTCATATAATGCTATGTAAATCGAAATAGATGAAATCACAAGAAAAGTATTATATTCTCTCGATTTTTAAAATCATTTTTATACGTTTTCATAAGTTAGTTATAAGATAAATTAATTTATATTAAATATAGAAAAATGATAAAAGTCTGACTAAAAAAAAATACTAATTAGTACGCTTTACAGGTGACGGATACGAGAATTACTCCCAGAACGGTGTCCAGAATCCTAGCGCAAGAGGGTAACGGATCTCAAGGAGGTAGTGATAGTCCCCCGCCTCCTCCACCGCCGAGACCCTATCATGCGCCACCACCGATGCTGCCGGTGTCTCTGCCAACCAGCGTAGCGATACCAAATCCAAGCCTCCACGAGAGTCAAGTGTTCTCGCCCTATTCGCCGTTTTTCAATCCTCACGCGAGTCATCCTGGTCAAGTACCACCGCCGGGGCCACATCATTTACCCGCGAGTCCTCCGGGTGGAGGTGTAGAACTCAGGGATTCCCCTCCACTGCCCCATCCGCCGGCTATGTTGCATCCAGCCTTGTTGGCGGCAGCCCAGCACGGCAGTCCGGACTACGGACACCTTAGGATGGACAGCAATGACCGAGCTAGCGACTGTAATTCCGGCGACATCAGTTACGATGGAATTCAGCCTACAATATCCTTTACTAATACTTATATGCTGACGAGCAAAATTGGTAATAATGCTTTGCAATTTTATGAAATTTTCTTCAGATAACATTTTAAAGAATTTTAATATATATTTTATTACAATTAAAATCAAGAGAGAGAGAGAGAGAGAGAGAGAGAGAGAGAGAGAGAGAGAGAGAAATTAATATTAATTTTTTCTACGTATCTACTAAAAAATTAAATGAAAATTAAATGAGAAAAATATGTTATCTGAAGATTAATTCAGATGTTAGAAAGTATTTAGAAATACGAGAGAAAACGATTAAGATACTCGGGGATATTTTTTGAGATAGAAGAGAAGCGGAACTCGAAAAGTTTAGGATGTAGCGGAGAGTTTTTTGACAGAGAGAAAAAGCTGAGCAAAATGGCTTGAACGCTCGTTCGCTCGCTTCGAAGGCGGCTGAAGCGAGGAAGCTCGGACGAATGTTAGATTAGTTTGCCACGGAGTTAGGCTAATGTTGGCTGCACCTACGAGTAGAGTTTGTCCGGCAACAACGCACCGAGCCAAAAGTTCTTTGCCTACCTCGGCCCACCCTCGGCCTGCAGTCTCACCCAACTTCGCAAGCCAATAATCTGTCCCGCAATTTCGCAATTTCAACCTGAGCATTTCGCGAACTTTACATTTCGAGCGTCTCCTCGGCTTATCCCAGATAAGCTACTTTCGCTGAGACGATGAGACGAGCTCTTGTAAAGCTAAATTTTCTGAGCGTCAACTTTTGTCTGTAAATATGCATTTCATTTTTCGATGTGTGCAAAAAAGATGTTCATGTTTTATTTGTTACATTTATACCGATCACATTTTGGTACGGAAACGCCTGACAAAAATGACCGTGCATAATAGAGCGAAAATTTTATTAAACCTTTTAATCGAGTTTATTAAAATAAATTTACATTGCTTGACAAATCACATTTTTTTCCTATTTTTCACACAATTTAGTAATTTATCACGCAATTTTTAAATATTCATAAATAATGATAAATATTTAATATAATATGTTTAATATACATGATAACAATTAATATTAAAAATTTATAGATTAATATTGCAAAGAAGAGAATTCTGCTTTTTTGCGGAACAATTTGAGTCAAGTTATAAATTTATAATGGTTTAAGAAATCACGTACTAGTGAAAAATCGTGTCTAAATTTTATTTGACATTAGAAGTATCAACATTTTTTACTCACTAAAAGTACCAAGCAAATGAATTACTATAAAAATTAATGTGATGGAAAAAAAATATTTTATCAGAATGAAAAAAATAATTGAAAAGAATTAGGATAATAATTTAAAAAATAGAAACTTGTAGTATTAAAAAATTCTCTTGACCTTTTTCGGAATGATTAAAATAGCCGCAATTGCATCTGGTTAAGGTGCACTCTTAGGATCGTCAGAAAATGATCGCAAAAGCGAACGGTTCACCAGCTCAATTATCGTGCACGATCCACCCAGCCGCGGTTTGCTTCTGAGTTACCGAAAGAGCGTGCAGAGATCCGGTGGCTTGCGAATCGGGAGTTCGCCTCGGTGCAGCGAGGAAAAAAAGGCGAGTGTCGCGCGGGTTCGTGTGAGCGCCGATCGTCCGATGCAATGTCGGAACTGCATCGGCCGTGTTGGACCGGGTCGCTCGATCGGGTAGCGTGCCGTTCTTTGCTGCCTTTTTAGTCGGCCTTTGATGTAAAATCAATGGCGCATTTTTTTCACTCCCTCCTCTCTCTTGGGGTAGGTCGAGCGCGTTGTGCATCGCCGTGACACGATCTGCTGTTCCGCGCTCCTCCGGACGCATCATCCTAGTCTCATCGCGGTTCTCGCTGGTATTTGATGCATCCGAATTTATTGTGCTGCCTTACGCCCTCTTTGCGTCTCTCTTTTTTCGAAAGAAGCTATCTTAAAATTTTTTAGCGCGAGATCAATGCGAGATTATGTACTAATATTTCACGTTTATAGTATCGAGCATATACGTTTTGAGAGAATCACGTTGAAAGTACTGTAGCAGCGTGGTAAAGTCGTGCTAATTAATCGAATAAGATTGCGATGAAACCGCATGTAGGGATCCTATTACCAATAAGAAATCGATAAGGCTTCTGCTGAGGATACCAATCGTAAACTAACTTCGCGGTAAGAACCCTTCTATCACCTGCCCTCGCGATAATCGCAATTTGTACGATTTCTGATCCAATTCGATACGAAAGAAAACACGATTATGTTTGAGATACTTAGACGTCCAAGAAACGAATCGACGCTTCTCTTCACTGTACTTTTTTTTTCTTTTAGCTTAATTTTTTTTAGAACAAAAAATTTTTCTTTCTTCTACTTTTCGATATGTTTATATATATATATATATGTATGCATTGCAAAATGAGTATTTCCTTAACCACGGTGAACTCGTCGACGCTGACGCCGATGCATCTGAGGAAGGCGAAGCTGATGTTCTTCTGGGTCAGGTACCCATCCTCAGCCGTCCTTAAGATGTACTTCCCCGACATCAAGTTTAATAAAAACAATACAGCGCAGCTGGTCAAGTGGTTCTCCAACTTCCGGTGAGTAATCTGTCATTTTTAATTTATATTAGCAATTCAACGCGTAAAATCTTTCTATATCGTTCTGCGCGAGCGGCTTATTCCTCGAGTAATATTCCGCCGTTCTCTCGTTCATTAAGTATTGTACATAAAAAATCAAAGATTTTAAAGATACCTTGCTTTATCGAAAAACAAAATAAGTTCACGTAAGAGATTTTTATATACTTTTTTTTAAATCTTTGAATAAGTGAATGTATTAAAGCGTGGCAAATGTACTGATGGCAAATAATTCTTTTAAATTTAAATTTTTACCTATCCAAATTGAAATCTTTCTAAAATGTATGCAATTGATTCGTAAATTTTCAATCTCATTTTAATCGAGGATTATTTTCGTCGGTACGGTTACTGCTGTTGAATGGGTAACTAAATTCATGAGAACGAGCGGACGGTCCAGTAGAAAATCTCAAGGATACGGTGGACAGCCGTGTCGCCACTCCCCTACGTAATCTCGAACATTTTCGACATCTCGTGCGGTACTCCCACGAAAGAATGGAATCGTGCAAGACGTTTCTGATAACAGAGGCGCGTTTCGTGTATGCAAACGAGAACGAGGTTTTCGAGGGATCGACCACTCCCTTTGCAGAAGCGGTCAGAACCCAAGAGACGAGAGTCACGATGGGTGTGTCCGAATCTTAATTACCCTCTCTCGTAGAGCAGCTGGGGATAAGTAACGCTACCTACATAGCGCCAGGTATAGAAGCGTAGGAAGCCGGTGGCTACCGACGCATACTGTCCGGCAGGCATTAGCCTGATTATAATTAGGCTGAGTACAGTACAGATCCAAGATACAAGGCGGTCGAAGGCGGATCGCCCGCGTGCCCTCGTCGTTACATTATTACCGCTTTCTTATCGCGGGATGTCCACTCTCGTGAAAATCGTAAGTCCTTCGCACGGTGGCATCGTGTGCGGTGACATTGCTCTCACAATTAGCGGCATAGAGACCACGTGCTTGAGATATATTCTAAATGAAAAATGCATATGTGATGATAAATAAAATGTTAACGAGCACATGCGCTTAGTAGTTCTAAGTTAATTACAATATCGAGTTAATTACAATATCTTATATTATTTAGTCCTACTCGACTCGTCATTGAGTCGGAGGGCATCTTTCACTGTAGTACTTTAACGTCGTTTCGATTTCAAGTTGACGCGAAGCACGAATCATCAAGATAATCCAACAGAACAAGATATCATACGTGTAAAATTGCGAAAATAAAAACTAAAAGGGTTCTGTCTATTTTGGCAGTGACGCGAGCATCACTGTTAATTATCAGTCTATTGTTCTGTGTAACTTTATTCATCGGGCCTATCCAAAAAGAGTGGAATCGCGAATAAAAGAGCAAGCACGTGGTCTGTTTGCAAAACTTCCAAACGTTCGGCGAAATTGCACGCTCGTATTTCACGGTACGCATAAAGCTAATTACCGCTTCAACACATTTCGGTACATTTGACCCGAGGGGTTTTTTCGCCTCCTCGCCATTCCGTCCATGTACCCTCCCCGAAATCTTCTTTAATGAGATTTATCTGTGCCTTGTGTGTGGACTTTGGAATTTCATGTAGAAAAAAAATGTTTTTAAACAAACTGGATAGATGCTTTCTCATTAACTCAAAAATCAAATTTAATCCGAAGAATCAAACGTTCCGCGTGGTACGCCGTATATTGCGCTATATGATTTGCGTTTGCATCGATATAACCGTGAACGTGCTTAAATGTGGAACATGTTAGTCACGGTATACCATGATATAATCAGAAGTTTGCATTTATTTTTCTTATACGAGATACATCTATCGGTGTGTATTAATTTATAAAATGTATGTCAATAATTTATGAAACAAGATCTTAATTCATTATTTGTCCAATAAGGATTTTAAAACACTTCAGGAAAATGATTTATAGTTATTTATTTATTATTCGTTTCTAATCGAAATTGTATATAAAACTTTTATATGCTTGAAAATTTTCTCAAAGAAAGTTAATAAAAAAAAATTTTGAAGATATCTATTCTATTCTGCCAGTCTCTGCGTACAATTCTTTCCTTTCGCAGCTAATCACGTAAAGGTTTGCCCCGTAAATTTTTTCTCCTTTTTCCCTACCAGCCGTTGTCGCGCGTGCTCGATCTGATAGCCTAATGCACGGCTTCCTATGCGGAAATGCCTCGCTACATTATTCTACGCTCCTACGTGCGCGGCCGGCTCTCCACCCCTTTTCCCACCCTAGATCATCGTTGTACTTTTGTCACGAGAATGGGTCGAGACCATCGTCGCTGCCACCTGCTACGTCGATTATTATATCGTTGTCTCGTATAAAATATACAGACCGTCAACTAGAAGCCTAAGCGCATTCTTAATGATTGATCAATCTCCAACTATCGATTCATTGATATTAAGGGGGCGCGATGCGTACACCGTAACAAAGGAAAAAAGAGTGCAAAAATTCTATTTTTTTCCCGCGCGCCGGATAATGTAACACGAATATGTAGTTTTCCCCCTAGTTACAATATTTATGGATATTCCTCGCGCGTACGGTTGTTGGTAAAGTTATTATAAAAGGAGGCAACGAAATTAGTTATTACATCGCCGTCCTGATATTTAACTAAAAATACAAGGAGCATACTTATCAGAAAATGCTGAGAATAACTGGCATAATATAGCAAACATAATTTTTATTATATAAATAAGAGTCATATATTAATGGCAACGTATGTAACTACAATTTCCGTAATCATAACATTTTCCTCGATGACGTCATTTATCATTGTACATCCCTCGGCGTGGCAGATGCCGGAGAAAATCGGAGAGGAGACCGATAAAAAGAAAGAGAGTGAGAGAGAGGCGATGAAGAATAGAGGGAGGAGTAGAGTGATAGAAAAAGAGCGGCAACGAGAGACGGCGGCCGTGCACAAAGCGATCGTTCGCACCCTATTTTCTCACGCTCACGCTCGCGTCGAATCGAAAGCACGTCCGATATCTTACGGAGACTCGTTGACGTCGCGCGTACATCATCGGACCTGCTTATACCGACGATATTGACAGCCTTCGTTCGATGAAGCACGCCGTGGGGGATGATTGGGGTCGTCTACGATCCAGAGTACAATGTGTGCGCGTGTTCACGTCTGCGGGGTGTGTGTGTGTATGCGCGCGCGTACCCGTCTCTATCACCTCGCATCTCTCCCCGTCCGTCCGTCCGTCCGTCCGTCCATCCGTCCGTCCGTCTGTCTGTCGGTCGACCGATCGGTCGGTTCGCCCCCTGCCTCCATCCCCCCGCGAAAAAGAGAAAGAGAGAGAAAGAGAAAACATGAGAAAGAGAGATGTGCGGGCGGACTCGGGTTCGTTTGTTATCAGATCCCACGGTAGGACACGCGACTGAGGTAGCCAGATCCTATCTGCAGGAACGGAAGAAATTTTATGTCGTATAATGGACAACGGTCGCGCACACGACACGGCCCTACAACACCGTACGGTGAATCTACTTCGCACGAAAAACCTGGATCGCCTTGGAACGAGTATGAAAATCGAGCAACGATTTTCCGCTTTTAGACAGAGTCGTTCCTTTTTGGCCACACCGTTCATATGAGCAAGTTTTACACTTGACGCTTAATTGAGAATTCTTCCTTCACCTTCGTAATGCGAATATAAAATTTATCTTTTTGTAATTAATTGCTTTAAAAAAAAATCGATTACTTACTTTTCATTACGACGTCTTTGATAAATGGCTGTAGATATTTCGCTCCGCCCAGCATTTGCCAATGTGTTTATTCGATTAAAAGAGAAATTTATAAGCGGAATTTAATCTGGTTATCTATATAAATAGTATCTTCGGGGAAACTCCGCAAAGCGGAGAGCAGCGATATCCTCGATAAAGAGGCCTCCAAGTGGCAGTTGACGAGAAAACGCGAGCTAATGGATGGCCACGGGCAGAATAACATAATACTGCGAAGGAGACAGCGCGAGAGGGAGAAAATGCACGATATAAATAAAGAATCGAGAGCTCTCGACTTGTCGAATAATGAAGTCCACAATGAATTTACCCAGTCACGCTTTCGAGGGGTTGCTTATCGCCGCGAAATATTCGATAATTCTCCTGGAGAGGAAGGGGGAGAGCCGGATACACGCGTTATCTCTTTCTAATTTCTTCTTCGACTCATTCTTATCATCCGACGATCGTTTCGTGGGCGGACATTAACGTGTCGCTGCTCGTCCGCGGAGCATACGCCGCACCGGCCGCCGGCGGTGTGATGGTGGTTGGGGTAATGACGCGGTAATTTTCTAAACACAAATTTCCTTTTTCAACCCTTATCTTGCCCGTCGGACACGTGACTGGTCGTTAGCGCGTTCGCTTTCCTCCTTCGTGCGGTCTGTCCGCGCGTTCTTAGTAACTACCGGCTGCCTCGACACGCACCTCTCCCACGCTTCCAAGTAAAACGCACCTCTTGCTTATATCGAGCATGATCTTCTCACCTAGAGACACGTTATTATCAAAAGGCCGCTGCTGTGAAAATTTCTGGTACCTATTTATGTATTCGCAGCATTTACAATCATCAATTAGAATAATTACAAATAACAGAATGAGGAGATAATACTAAAGTTCAAGTCAAAAATAGATATATTCTATGTATCGTGGCCATTGAAATAACGCTCGTGTCCAGCAAATTATATTTCTTTTTAATATACGACGGATTAATAAAAAAAAATTTTTTGCTTTAATATTTGATCGCTTTTCGCGTATTTTGTACGTTTAAATGCACATCGAGTCGAGGAAAGTACATCTGTTTAAAAATCGAAATTTTGCCATGAACAGCAGAGCCGGCAATTTACAAATAAGAGGACAACACTAATGTTCTCTGCTTCTAAACGATAGCTTGCGTTTTAATCTCGCGCGGTCGTACACAATTGAGAAAGTAGTACCGCAGGTATTCAAGGACGCACCCAGTTGCTTGGCAGAGGATTGACACGTGCGTGCCGGTTAGCGTGCCGTTTAGCAAGAAAGCTCGGGCTTGTGAGTACGTATTACAACTACGTCACAAGCACAAATTTTCTCTCACTCGTGAATAATAAGCGCGAGAGTGCTGAATATACGTGCCCTGAACGCGGAACCGCAACGCGTTTTATAATGTACCACGTGGCAAATAAAGATAAGGGCAATTCTCAGAATCATCCCGCGAGGCTCTATTTGCTCTATTTTAACGTAAGCATATATAAAAACGAAATAATACTATCTCCTACGCGATAACTAATCAAACGCGAGTCTGAAATTTTCAATAGCGGCTGCACAGATGCACAGCTAAATAATTCCGGTAATACATGCCTCGCGCAATTGTTCAAAAGGAAAAGAGCTAATCGAGCGAAAAGGAATCACAGAGAGATTCCGAGAAAAATGAGCAAGTAAAAATCCTTTGAGACAAAAGTTGCCGCGAGGTGGTAGGATCAGAAGGAACGCATCGAAATGAAGAAGGCCGTCGTGGAGGGTGATTTAGAGAAAGGGGATAGGCAGCGGATTGTATCTTAGCCGTTTCTACCCCGTTAATGAACAGAAGGAAACTTTGGTCTTTGACTTTCGGGCAGCAACCTTGTCGAGAGCACTGCAGCCAGACCCTCGAAGGAAAAAAGTGCCGAGGAAGAAGACTAAATGCTGCATCTCGGTTACTTACAAAGGAATATCCGCGAGGGAATCTACAAACAATATGTGTACGCTTCTTTTCCTGCAACCAGATTGCTTGTATGAATAAATTAAAGTATAAGCTTGCTCGCATCTAAGGTATACAGAGTACACGAAGAAAATATGTCTGAAAGTAACTAGAAACTTATAGCAGTTCTTTGGTTAAGATTTCAGCGTTCACGTTATACGGAATAATAGCTCTTTCTGCTTATTTTTGCCTGTCTCTGATTCCTTTCGCGTAGTTATTCATAATACGGGCGTACAATTAGTGGTGGAATTTTACTTCCTTTCGCTGCTATACGGGCAACTTCATTTTTATTTTTAATTTAATGACTGATCTCGCCTTTACAAAAATTCATATATTAAAATCGTACACATAGATAAACTGTGTCTTTAGATATGTCATTTTATCGGACGTTTATGTCTCAAAACTATAGCAAACTGTTATCATTTCCGTTTCCTTTTGATATAATTTTAGAGGTACCTATAAAATCTATTTTGAGATAAAACACGCTTTTCTCTCTAAATTCTACACACATAGCATAACAAAAATTCGCAGCATATGATAATATTATGTCATATTTGAAAGATAAACTTTTATCAGCGTATCAATGAATTTTGCACGCTGGAAATTATACATCGTTAAATCGTGAATTTTGTATTTATACAATTCTCTATATATAACATAGAATAATATAAAAAATATATAAAGAACATATAGAAATATCAAAAAATAATTTAAATTTTGTATCATCATTATTTAATAATTGTCATTCAATCATTTATCATGACATACTTACAGAGATACTTAAAAATTCTCGATTTGAAACTTGTCAAAATTTTTTGAAAATTTCTATGCGCGCAATAATTTCTTATTATATGTTACAATAATTGTTAATTTAGGATTATAATTTTTTTGAAAAAGAAAAAACCTTGTAAGGAAAGAGAATCAATTTTCTGAAGAAATTGTAATCTTGTTTGCCACTGCAGAAGTATAGATGAAGCACCCTGCATCGGGCAAGCTACTCCATACGTGGTGGTTGCGCATGTAAACGGTAGTCACTTAATTAAAAATTACTTAATTACGTTCTTGGCGCTAATTAGATACGCTTGGCTCTCTCTTAACCGTGCACCGCGACTACCTCGCCACGACAGCTACTTATTTCTCTCCCGCTCTCTCTCTGCCCATTTCGCTACCCTGCAACCCCTCAAACTCCATCACCCTTTAGTTACCTTCTCCAACATCTCTTAACACCCTCTTCCGTCTCTACACTCCGTTCACATCTACTCAACGGAAATCTGTCTTGGTTGCAGATTTCAGTCTCTTTTTTCATCGTTTCTTTCTCAAGAAGCCGGCTTCTCTCATCAGCCTCTTTCTTTTTTAGACAAATATCGAATCACCGACGATATTTGTCTCCATCACTGATCATTCTCGCGATTCAACTTTGCAAATATTCGCGCATTATTTGCGGGCGTATTATTAATAACTTCGAATTTGACTGAAAGCGATTGATACATTTGCAAATCTCTCGTCACAACGCGTTACAATTACACTCCCATTTCTTCATTCTGATAAATGAAAGCTAGTTGTGTTGATAATTAACTGAAATTTTTCGTATCAAATGTTCACATGTAATTTAACACATGGACGATCAGGAAGAATGAGAGTCCTGATCAGTACGAATGAACGCGGAGGAACGAGCTCATGGGGGGGGGGGGGAGGCCCTCCCTCGTGAAATGTCAGTATATCGTAACATAAGGGGTTCCTGCTGGCGTTGCAGCAGGCAACCGGTGTCGGTTCTTCTCGAATTTTTTGATAATGAACGCAAGTACGAGAAACACGACCAGTATTGGCTGAGCGGCAGACAATACTGTAGCCGCAGGGCTATCGCGGGAGGAACAACGATGAGGGCGGGGGTAGGCTACTAGAGGTTTCGCGGGAGGCTACAGGGAGATTGAGGTGACATGCGGGGAGGGAAAAAGGAGCAGGAGCTAGAGAACGGGGGGAGAGGAAGGGCGATGGCAACGGAGGCTTTATAGGGGATGTAAGCATCGCTACTGCAAGGCTAATCCGCCGCTATGAGCTGCTACTTGCAGCATGAGTACGGTGTGTACACTCTCTGCCAAAGATTTCTCCAAAGCAAACCTCTTTTCCGGTTATGTTGCCGGACAATTAAAAGAGTTCGTTGAACCTCGCGCGAGTATAAATGTCTTCACAAAATCGTGAATTTTTAAATGTCAGAGTTTCTATTTTCATGTTCCCGACGAGATACAAACTGCAATCTTACTGAAATTGTAAAGAACAGCGACGAGAAGAAATAGAAGATGTATTAAAAGCACATAAAACAATATTAGAATTATATAACTTGTATAATTTATTGATATTATTATGTTAAATGTGTAATTTGCATTTTCATCCTGGGAATAGGTTTAGAATATATTAATCATAAATCTTGTGTTTCTAATCAAATTCTAAGCTTTTGGCACGTTCAACATTACAGATTCATCAATCATTTTCGTACGTCTGTAATATTGACGAACTTCTGTATGTATTTTCACAATAGATCTCTCAAATTTCTCTTGTCTGCAGAATGGAATTTTTCGTACTAAATTACAGTGAAATATCACTCGGGTGGGATACGGTTTCAATGTCTCTAAGAAATTTTTGCGATTGCAGTTTAGTAATACCAGAAGGAACTACTTGGCAAAATGCCTTTCGTCAGTCTCATTTGAGTACGCTGCTTGGGATATATATATATATATATATATATATATATATATATATATATATATATATATATTTATTTTATATTTTTATTCTTTTATATATATTTTTTTTTTATTACGCGAATAAATCGAGCGATACATTTTTTTCATAATTTCTACATTCTAATGAGAATATCTTAAAAATGTGCGCCGACAATGCCAATCGCGCGTAACGCGAAATTAATCCCATCGAGATCCGAATTTCGTCACTCCTGCAATTTTAGCAGTCGCGATGACCAGGCCGAAAAAAATCATCGTGGGTAAAGATTAAAAAATGAGTTACCCGGGAAACTGCAACCGGTAATCCATTACGTCACGTCCATCGCCAATGCCACCCATTTGCTGCACCCTGTCCCTCTCGCCTACCCCTCTCAGTCAGCGACGACCCCACGCCAGTCATCCAGACGGCCGCCACCGTTTTTCATCCCCGCGATTCGGAAGATCTCCGCGTGGGCGTGTGTACGGCACGCGCATACACTCGCGCGTGAGATCCTAGACACGCGCGACAGGGTAAGCGCGCGCGCGCGGGCGCCGCACGAATCTCCGCGAAAAATGCGATATGATAATGTTCCCAGCGTTTCGCTCTAATCGGCTTTGTATCCGCCTGTGACGGCCCTCGTAGGCGAAGGGGTTGCGGCGGGATATGGGAAGTACTAAACGGACGGCTGGCGCGGCGGGACGAGAAGCGCGCGGGGATATACGGTTGGGATCCTGGGGGCAGTCAAGAGAGGCGAGCCTGTGCCAGCCTCCATGAAGGATTTAATTTACATCCACCGGCGAAAAACGCGGAAAACAGTTTATCAAAAAAGTTACCGCGCAGACTCGAGCCGTAGAGTGAACGAGCGAGAGAGGAAAACGAGAGAATAGGAGAGAGGAAGAGAGAGAGAGAGAGAGAGAGAGAGAGAAAGAGAGAAAACGCAGGACGCGAGGGAACGGAAGAAAGAGGGTTACACGACGGCAGAAATGAAATTGTCCGTGCATGGATTACCGCCGACTTCGTTATGCCCTCGCATTAGTGCTCTTCCCCTACCAGTCCTCTTTTCCTTTCTCGCTCCCTCTCTGCGCTTCGCCTATATATACGTATCCATTCTTCTATATTCGAAGCCCGGATGCAGCGCTTATTCAATATCTCTAAAAACGGTACTTAAATGTAACTAGTTGCGAAGAAAAATTCTTAAATCGTTTCTGCTAGTATAGACGTTATACATGTACCAGCAAACATTAAAAACACACGCTTCTATTCCAATTCGAGCGAGTAAATCAGAAATTAATTATAATTACTCTTGTTACGGGAATTCTTTGAATTATGCTGCGAACGGGAACGGTAACGGATAATAATGCTAATGTTGTTTTAAGTGCACAACACGGCGCATGCAATTAACCCGAGCGTTTAATCACCCGACATAGTCTAATTTCGAAAGAGCGCTTCGGGGGATAGAAGCGTAAACAACTGCTCTCGCCGAGATTTTATCATCGGGTCGCGATGGGAAGACGACTTCATAAAATATCCAACTGATCGAGATGCGGGCTTCGCAATCGTACGCGGTGGTTATGAAATACGCATGAATTTCGTCGGATGGTAGCCCGATATCAGCCGTGACGTTTCGTAGCGCAGCGGCGGGTCCGCGATCACCGGGGACCGGGCGTAAAATTACTGTTTCGGCCAACATTTACCCCGGCAGCCGCGAGGGTAACGTTCGACTGGACAGCGACTCCGAATTGATTTCGTTTGAAATCCCTACCCCTCACCGAGCCCCTCGTCGAGCTCGCCTCCTCCGCGTCCACGGCTCGTTCCCTTCCACCGATGCGCCCGCCGCGCCACCGTTCGCCACCCCCATCCCCCTCCGCGGCGGTGCTTTCTCCTCTTTCACGCGCTTTCGTTCTTCCTCTGCCTCCGACGCTTCGTCCTTCAACCCTCATCCTCGCTCCTTCTCCATACTCCTCTCCTCTTCCCACTACGGTTCACCGTCTCCGTCTCTTTTTGAATCTCATCCGGGACCACGGCGCCTCGTTGCAGACTGCGCCAAATGTATTTCCCCCTTCGCCATTTTTTTTTTATCGTTCGCTTGCGAACGTTCGAAAAATTAATTGCCGGCCGGTTCGATCGGAAATGCGCGAAAGGAGAACGCGTCATGTGGGTGGACGAATGAAACGAAAGCTCGGAGGGTGTCGATTTTATGTAAAAAGCGATTTACGTGTTGAGCGATATGCTGACGATAATTCTATAAAACGATTACGCTGTAAAAATTGGTATTTGTGTTTTTCTCTCTTTTGTTTTTAGCGTGATCTTTGTTCGGCTTACGTAAATACAGATATAAAAAAAAATAAACTCAATTTTCAAGTATTTTTTTATCGTATTACAAATTATTTACTAAATTCGTGAATTATTATAAATCCAAATGAAGAATGGAATCGATACATAAAGAAGTAATCTGCTTACATCTGTAAAATATGTATATCGCGCGCAAAAGAAAAAAAAAGAAATCGGGAGGAAACGATAGAAGACGTGGAAACGTTGCTGAAACGCGCGTTTACGGCCAACTTGCAAAAAAAAAGAATCGCGGAATTAATGGAAAAGTCTTGCGCAAAAAAGGAGATTCAAAAAATTTCGTTGGATCGACCGATAATATCCGTCGCGATCTCGAAGACGGGAGAAAGGGTCGGTGTCATGGTTCCCGGCGCCACGTCATTCGATATTTTTGTCAGTAAAACGATATCAGGCAAATTGCATCTGTCCTTTACACCGTGGCGCCGAGCCAGATCAAACAGTATTCGGCCCTGGATATTACTCTTCCCTTGATATTGTCGGTTCCCGGCACCACTCTCTCGTTTCTATCTAGCAGTCGGCGACGATCGAGTACTTTCTAAATCGAGAGCGGGTACGCACGAGAGAACACGATAACATCGGACGCGCGCGCGCAAAAAAAAGAGGAGGGAACGAAAGATCAGTCTTTCGGCGGGACTATCTACAATCGTCATTTATTTATCCGATTTATTCACGTCGCGATCATTCATTTATCGTCGCTGAAAGCCTCCAGCCTCTTACGGGTTGAAAAGCCGAACAAGCAATGTCGGTGACGCCTCGTCTTGAATCCTAAATAATATGAATTCGTTGGTGGTGGCGGAGATCGATACGGGCCGCGGACACGCGTTTTCGGAGAATACGTGCGACCGTATAGAACAATGCGTCACAAAAAACGCTCGACGCTCGCAAACGAACGGTACTCTTATTGGCACCGAATGCAAATCGCCCATATACCCAAGTCACCTTCTGAGTGCACTGGAAGGCATGCGGGCGAACGACGTAAGCAAGCACGACTATCTTAGTGGTGCGACGCATACGGGCGACAAATAGGCCGTCGAAATACAGCGTCGCTAAAGGAGAAGCGACCCCGATTGGAACGAGGAAAAAAAAACGCAGGCCACTTTCGATTATCGATGTGTACACGATGTGTACACATTTATCGGTATCTTTCCGCAGGGAAACGGCAGACGGATGAAGGTACGCGTGAAACTTGGCAAGTGACACGTATCTGCTCGCGCAAAATAATTAAAACGCGAAGGTACCTTACATAAATGATTATTTTGTCTTTTCTTTCTTACAATGAGTATAATGTCGATAACACGCGTATAACATTGATAAGTGATTTCACGCGTATTCTTATAAGCGGCACACGCGCGTCCTTTTGTAATGTCCAAAGGGATCGCGCTTACGTGTACCTGTACTCGACGGGCCGGGATCGTTTAAGAGCTATAAACGTAATCCTACGGAATATTTACAGTAGCCTCTCCCCGCGGCGGCCGACAGTTGTCTAGCAAATCCTATTTACTGTTACCCAACGTACTATACACACTAGAGATGCTGGGAGGGTGACTATCGCCCCTAGCTAACCTACTGCCCTACTGCCATGAGTCTCACCCCTAAAAGCATCGCGTCTCTCTCTCTCTCTCTCTTCGTTCGTATTCCAGCTCTTACCCTCTGCCTTACCTAATTCTCCTCTCCTTCGTTCCACCGCGTCAGCAACCAGACTCGTAACGGTCTTCCGTAGATCGAAATCGATGATCTCGCGAAATACGTTGAGCGTCACCGCGATCCTGGAAAGGCAAACGTATTTACAAGATTTTTCGGAGTGTATGCCAGAAATATCGGTCCCATTTCACGCGATGAAAACGCATGACGCCGTTTCGTCCACCCTGAAATCCTTCTGTAACCATTTCCAACGTATCGGCAACAAATAAGAAGTATCGATCCCTTTTCCCGTAGGTCATACGCGAACGCCACGCTAATTTGTTCACCGCACCGCCGACGTTCTTTTTTCCCTTTGTTCTCTCCGAGTTTATAAAGTCCACGCATGCAGGTATAAATAGCGCTTAAGTACGACCAGACTCGTGATTTTCTGGTAAGGGGGTGAACGATTTTCCGATGCTACGATGACGAGTGTCGGGCATAAAGGGCGCAAACGCTCGTCATCAACCGTACAATTTAATGATTATCGTAAACGAATATACGTTAGGAGTATCCATGAGCAACCTTCCGTGCAATCGTCGAGTGATATCGTAAGACACAATGCGAGCAATGTAAAACGACGTTGCACTGGTAGTATCAATCAATTATGCTCTTTTCATGCAATTTTGTTGCGCTTCATCAAAGTGAAAATAAATATTTTATTTCTCCAAAAAAATCTTTTGGCCTTCTCGCTTACACCCTTCCCCCGGAGTCGCGCTGCACTCGTAATGTAGTTTAGCATGGCATGACAGGAGATAAACTTGGCAACAAAGAATTATTGATTTTTTTCTCAGCGGGTTGAACGAGTTGCTGGGCGGTTGAGCGGTCCCGGTAGGGTATTCGACAAAGGATGTTTTCCGAGTCCCTAACCTAGGCAACCCTTCTCCTACGCTCGACGTCCCGTATGTGTCTGCCGTGTGTTGCCTCCGTTCCGTGGGTGTAGCCCCGGCTGTGTATGTGCGCGTAAGTGCAAAGGGTCCGTCCTAACTTTGCCTCCCTTTTTCGCTTTCTCTCGCGGTCCTTTCTCGCGTCTAGCCCCCCCCCTCCTCTCGCGTCTCGCTGTTCGTGTGCCGTGTGTACTCAGCCGATGCGGTGAGGACTTAACTGCCTCATTGTCATCGCAGCAGGAATCGAAGCTTCGGGACAGATGTGCAAAATTTAAGGCTAGGACACTGAAGAAGTCATCGTTGACATACGATTTTAGAGACCCCACGCACGCGTCTCTCGCGTGCTGCTTATGTTTCAGATTATTACGATTAAACGACATTTTATATTGTGAATAACATGCATTTTAGATACAAATGCACAGTCGAACGTTCCTCTCTATAACGTTTTCCTATCACGTTATTTTTTATTTATCGGGTTTGGCGAGAATCTAGAATCTCCTAAAGCGTCTAGGCGAGAAGCCGAGATAAAATTTAACACGAGCTTGGTCACGAGGTGTTCAACGTTGCTTCCCATTACATTGAAACATGTTAGACTACGGCACGTTAGAGCTCGGCCTCTTTGGGCTGATAGTGTACCCAAATAGTCTACTCCAGTCGAGTCCAGTCCAGTCCAGCCTTCGCACCTTATGCACGCGAGGATGCACATGCATAGTGCAGTAAATGGGTAGTGCAGCGCTGGCACGGCCGCCGGCAGGGAGAATCGATCGAATAAAAAAATGCTTGGCCGATGCCGAAGTGCGACGAGGACGCGAATCGCGGGCGATGAACGGACGAGGCGAAGAAGGGGACAGGGGTGCACGGCACGGCGGCAGAAGGAGGGATAGTCCGGGACCATTGAAGAGTGAAACCGCTCAAAGCAGCTGCCCCCGCCCCCTCGTCCAAGCTACCGCTCTTCTCCGCGCCCCTCGTCCTCGTCCGCTTCGGCCTGTGCGCCAACCCTAGGAGCTCGTCTCTCTCTTACTCCTCGTAGCTTTGAAAAACCATCCCTACCTCAGCCTGCCTCGAACGATACACCCCTGCAAAGCTACCCCGCTGCAGCTCCTACTCTTTCTCTTCTTCTTTGTTTCTCTTCCACTTTGAAGGGGGCGGCCGGCCTAAACCTCGCGCCAAGGGGTTCGCTCGTTGCCATAAGTGCAAGAAATGTGGTTACGTTCCCCTTATTTTTCCGCCGTGTAGAATCTTCTTCGTTGAGAGGAATTGCGCGACATTTCGAGCGAGTTGAACGTACGTTATCATTCAACGGTAATTTATTTTAAACTTTTCATTTTAGTTATTGAAATCGAAGATGACGCATACATTTTACTCCTCCAGATTTCCGTCAACTCTAGATCTTGTATTATTCGTGAAATGTAATATTCGTTTCATCCGCACGAAATGCGAAACTATATCCCATGACAGACTGTGAACCTTCTCATTATTCGCGGTCTTTGCATAATGAATTTAGCCCTATACGCACGACGGATTTACGTCCAGAAGTGCGCGCGTAGCTGACAAAATTATCCGTCTATCTGTCTGTCGATGCTTCGCACCCCTCCTGAGGGTAAGGGGAAAGAACGCGGACCAGCTGGGAAGAAAAAAGACAGAAGTTGCCGGGGATGAAATAGGGAACGAGTCTAAGGCAAGCCAGATGCAAGGGGAGAAGAGACGAGAAGGGGCCGGGCAGTCGAAAAGCAAGGGGCACACGAGAAGTGTGCATTGTAAGATCGGCGCGTGCGGCACGCGGAACCTTCGATACCGTCGTATACCTCGCAGTCGTAGAACCCCCGTGCTCATTCCCGCCTGTCCCCTCTGGTTCCCCCCCCCTTCTTGTGCTACCGTTCTTCGAGTTCCCTCCTTTATGAAGGGCGAGGGCCCAGAAGCTCATTGTCGGGGGCACATCTGCCGTGCGATCGTCGGCCGATTGTCTCGCAGGCTTAGGAAACTTGCTCATGAAAAAAAGGCGGCTTAGCCGACGGGGCGACGACGCACGTGGTGCGGGACGTGGACACGCGTGTCTGTCGGGGAGAATGAGGAGAGATCTTCCCCAAGTAGTGGCGCCACTTTTGCCGCGCGCGAATGTAAAATAACATTGAAATCACCTAATACCGATGAAAATAACAGTGCACTCGAAAGCGTCAAAGATATTTATTTGTTTTACTCGTTTCCTACAGAACATGTAAAAAAAAAACTAACGCGAGATTCCAGAGACAACATGTGAAACAGCAATACAAGATTACACAGTAAAGATCACAACACTGACAAAATTGGTTTACCTTCGCGCAAGCAATTTTACCGCTCGTTTGATCACCGTTAAACATCGTAATTTGGAAAACGTCATGGTATTCCGGATCATTTGCTTCGTACCTTTGGCGCAACGATCGATACATGTACTTGACGATCTTTAGAATTCCGCATCGCATTTGCCGAGGAACGGCGCGTGTAATGGGTAATCACTTGCGTTTCAGTCGCATTTTCCGCGATTCCCTTCTCCTCTCACCACGACATCTTCGAGGTCTTTAAAATCGAGACGGATGCGGGCGCGTCTGAGTGCAGACAGCATTAAAGTGTTAATTACTAATTAAGAAGGGTGCACGCTCGCGGCGCAACATCAAGACCCTGAGCGACACCTTTTTGAACACGCCCTCTGAATGGACGCTCACGCCCCAGCGGGCAAACGCGCGTAGTCGCTCATCCATCCGCGCCGCGCTCATCGACGCACGAGCGAGAAGACGCGACACGCATCTACCACGCGCGGCCACCCGCGCATGGACGCGCTCGCGCGCGAATTCTAACGCGCGGACGCTTAATATGCTCTCTCGTTACACGCACTTTCACGCCTCGTGACCTCCTGTCTCGCGTCGCGCGGCGATAAAGTAGAGCGTGAGCGCCGGTAGACGATGGTAGTTCCTCTCGAATTCTTTAACGGTTTCTTCCGCTTGCAGCCTGCGATGCGGTTACGGTCGACGATTACTTTAACAGCTGACAATGTTAGAGTTATACGCGCAAATATACGTGACAAATGCGATACGTAAACATAACATATTTATTAATAATATTTAACTCTATCTGCTAAGAACTTTACAGATATTCATATAAATTATAGATTGTTACGTTGAGAATCGTATGAAAGAAGAATCTCCCTCAAGCTCCTTTTCCTTTGCGGATTTTTGTCAATAACGAATGGACTCATAAGTTTCTTCGAGCGTCTGTAAGGGGGAACGCCGTGGGAAAGTTTCGCCAAGAAAACCGTGATGGTTAGGGATTCAAACGTTCAGCGTCAAGTCGCGTCTTCGAGGGCTGGGCGTTCGCTATTGTCGGAAGGCCTACCGACTTGGTATAACCGTTAAAGGGGGTTTGGCCTGGCTGGTTCGGTGGCTTAAGAAGCACGTTCCTTGAATAGAGATCGAAAAGAGGGAAGGAGATTGTAAGGCGAGAAGACGCGCGCCGCAATGTATATTGCAAACCCCGGCAGAAGGCGTACGACTTCTCGCCGCGTCCTTGCCCGCCCTATTTCTTAAAGTCGTGATGCAAATCTCGCTTTCGCTTAGAAAAGTAAAATAGGTATTTTGTTCCCGTTATTTTTACCTTTGGCATTTAGATAGAAGCCTTAAAAAAAATCAAGATTTAAAGTTCAAATTTTTAGTGCAATATTCATGTCAGCTAAAAAAAAAAAAAAGTAATTTTCTTCTAACGATGAAATATGAGCGTGTATTGTCGCCAAATGAATTGTGTTATATTTTTAATAGACCTTTTCTCTTGCGTTGAATATAATGCGCTCCAATTCAATTCATGGGTTCTTTTCGTCTAAAAAGACGCAAGTTTTACGATATTATATCATGTGATATTTTATAAATTATCGTGAAAATTATAATTGTTTCCAATTTAATCTCGTCTCATCAGTATGTCGGCTTTCGTATGCACTTTCGTATGCACTGCTTATCGCGAATAGACCGAATAATTACGGAACGACGTGGTTATTAAAAACAAACTTCCGAGTAGTCGAAAGTTTCTCTTTTAATTGGCGTTTTCGCATATGCGACGAGCATCATAAAAACGCGTTGAAAAAAACTACTGACAATGATCAAGGTTGAAGGAGGGATCGACAAACGTTGCTATTAACTGCTTCAATACGCGATACCTCCATGTTCATTTTGTCCATCTCTTTCTCTATCTTCCTCACATTTAAGATAAAATACATTTAAAATACATAAGACGATAAAGCGTAACTCATTCACTTAAATATCTTACCTCAGACAATGTCTTAAAAAACTTCTGTATGTAAATACGAGTATATAATAAAATTGTCAAATGTTGTGAATATAGTTCGCTTTAAATTATCTCAACGAATAAAAAAAATAAAACAAAGAGATAAGAAGAAGAGATAGAAAGAATAAAAGATCAAATAAAAATATTTGTTTCAAAGTGTCTAAAATGTCGCAAAAGCATTCTTCATACGTTCTCCATGTCTTTTTGGTTGATGAGGCGCATCGTAATAAAAATTAATAATTAATGCCCTTACAGAAAGAGCGAGATTCACAATTTCCTCCTTTCTGTCTTCTTATCGATATTTCCATTGTTATTGTTTCTCTCTCTTTTTTTTTCGCTTGAGAATCGCCCCGTTGCAATGGAACGCAAAGAAATCCCGAAGAGAGCTTATTATCGTCCTAATAGTACAATATTATAATGAACGATCCCGCGACCCACTCTCACTCGTTCACTTGCTTGCCCTCCCCCATCATCCGTGGCACCCACATATTTATTTCTCTCTTTCCCTTTCGTCATAAGTCTCTCTCACTCGCCGTTGCTCTTATCGTCTGCACTTGAAGGTCAAAAAGTGGAAGTTCTAGCACTCAAACAGACTTCGGAACTAACACTCTCGCGCCCTCGAGCATCCCATTATACGACCAATATCTCGTCTCTCGATCCCGCTCTCACTACGTCTCCGCGGGTGTCTGTTTTAATTAGGCACTTTATAGACACATGTGTCGCACGTACATAAGCATCGCGTGCGCCAGGATGTACGACGTTAACGTAGGCACGTAAGCGACACAGTCTACCACTACCTCCGCCACATTCCGCCTATACTTGGCGATCCGACGAGCTTGAATGCGGTCGATGAGTGGTTGAGTAAGGATTATAGGCGCAGGTATAACACACGTATAAAACAAAACCGGGGGCGGTTCGCCGATGGTAACGGTGATGGTTCGAGGAGATGAAGAGGGACGGGTATGCGCGAAGAGATGATGGAGAAATTTCTCTTTCGATTCTTCTCGCGTGCGTAATTTTCTCCGACTGACTGCTGATAAGAGCACGGAAAATTATCTTAATTGGCAGTAAACCAATTCAAAATTGAACGAAGAGAGTCCCCTTCTCGTATCTGCTTTCGTCTCTGTACGATTATTTCTTTCCTCCAGCGGTTCTGTGAATAAGGTGAACGTTGCGGAAGAATGCGTTATTTCCTTCGACGAGAGAAAGGTTCCCGACCTTGCCCAATCTCGAAGCGTAACGGATAAAAACAATATCAGTAGGAATTTCGTGAGCGAGTACGGGAACTTAACAAACGGCTTGACATTCTTTGAAAAATGTCCTACTAATTTAAACCTCTAAACATCCCATTATTTATTTTCTGTTTTTTTCATTTTTTTTTTTCAAATAAATCTGGTTCCAATCCGCCAGACGGAAGCAATCTTAAAAATTGCTCTCAATGAAGGCTAAGCGACTTGTACAAATCGCTAAATGACTTGTACAAATCGCACTCTCTCGGTGATCCGCTCTGCCATTGCATCTGAAGAATCTGACCGACTATTTTACGCTACTACTTACGATTCTACTACTATGGATATTCTCGAGTGATGCTAATACGCTAAAGATGAGCTTCAAAACCAGAGAGTCAATGGAAGCATTAAAAAAAGTCGTAGGTCGCGTCTTTTGAGCTTCTATACATTTTTCTATCCGCATTTATAATGAATAAAATTTATTAAAAAGACACTACATACAAAAGTAATGAAATTATATATTCGAAATTCGACGAAAACGTTTCGAAAGCTTACAAACGAAATATTCAAACAAAGACAAATATAATTTTGCGAAAAAATACAGTCTGAACTTGGTATTAATAAATTTCTCTCGGCGCACACAGTGCGCTCGTATTTTTCATATTTTTCTTCTCCTTCCACACGCGCGTCATTTGCAAGGAGGGCTACCCTCCGCGTCTGCTCTCTCGTTCGAAAGCTCGGATCGCCGTTCCTATATCAATTATACATCAATTAACGAGTCACGTTTGTTTTTCTGCATTAATTAATGAACGTAAAGGTAAACTCGGGAACGGCCGATTTTTCCTGGCGCAGATCGTATGGAAGGGAATGCGTAATTTCGCGTTGATTATACGTCACTGGCTAGAATTGCGAGAGCATCGATGTCTTTAGTGTGCCTGACGCGATAGCTTTTTCATCATCTCTTTGCGTCTGTTCGCTTAACGTCGAGAAGAGCTTCGTATAGGGTTCTCCATATGCGTCGTCCCCTTTCTACTTTTTTCATCTCCTTCCGCTTACGTCAGACCACTGTTAGCATCGATTTAATTAATTATCGATGACGCATTAGCGTTGTCGTTGTCTGTCGCGGGGAAATCGAGCGAGACAAGAATCAACCGCGATGACGTAGAAAGATTTATTATTAATTGATGCCTCGACGTCTTAAGTTTATTATATTGAGGCTCGTAATCTATGCTCAAATTGTATATTATATATATATGGTAGACACTCAAATTGTGTATCGTACTTGTGCGTACTGACGAAACGATCTGCATCTAATTGTGTGCATTTTTTTCTATTTCAGGGAGTTCTATTACATCCAAATGGAGAAATACGCGAGACAAGCAGTATCGGAGGGCGTGAAGAACGTCGAGGATCTTCGAGTCGGTGGCGACTCCGAAATCTACCGGGTTCTCAACCTTCACTACAACCGTAATAACCACATTGAGGTATGGGGTCCCCAGGTGCGCAACACGAACACGCACACGCTACATTTTATTTTATTTTTCACCCGATATTATTTCGCGAATTGAGAAAAGACGAGCATGTATATTTTCGCTATTAATAGAATGACGCCGGATCGTCGATCGTTCGATTTTACGAAATTAAGCTTTCGGTGTTAGTATCTGTCGTATATTTTTACAAAATATTTCACGTGCGTCTTTGTGGTTCACTGTAACTATAATTGTGTTTGCACGTTTTATCATAACAAGTATATGAGTAAAATATTTATTGCTTGATTGAGTATCGAAATAAGATTCTACTTATGACACTGTTAGTTGAAGGCTACACTGCGCATGTTAAACATTCAATAAAACAAGCAGATTCAATAAATTTAGACTTTGAAAGAAATTAATTCGTATATTTAGATTTTCTCAGATTCTTAAGTTGTATATGATGTTGTCGTTAGAGACCCTTAAGTAGCCCTTCAATTAATAATTAATTGATATAATAGTTAATTTATAATGCTTTAATAAATTAGGTAATATTGTTTCTTTGCTTACATCTTAAAAATAGATAATTTGAGAGACAGTAATTGATAGATAATTTAGAATTAATTGAATTAAAAGGTACATGTTGCAATCTTGTGAAGAAAAGATATATGAAATTGTATTATTAAACTAAATTGTATATATATATATTATTCGGAATATCGCATATCGTGGTATCACGATGACGGTTCTCGTTGTAAAAATGCTGGCCATAAGGCTAATATGCACTTTGCTATCGTAGTATAACCGCATGCACTAACGGTAGCGCGGAACTTTCAGGTACCCACTAACTTCAGGTACGTTGTGGAACAAACGCTGAAAGAGTTTTTCAAAGCGATCCAGGGCGGCAAGGACTCCGAGCAAAGCTGGAAGAAGTCCATCTACAAGGTGATCTCGAGGTTGGACGACCCGGTGCCGGAGTACTTCAAGAGCCCGAACTTCCTGGAGCAACTCGAATGAATCAGGAGGTCGCGTGGCTCTTGCTCTTCGTGGTGCGCGGGCTCGCCCGCGCTCGTCGGCTCCCGATAATCAGGAACGACCAACGAGGGAGGATCGCATCCGCCAGGAGGTACACGTCCTTCGCGTAGTGCGTGTTCAGGTATCCTTAAATAACATATCGCAAAACGAACGAGGGCTAGGAAGGGAGAGGAGACACGGACAAAGCCAAGGAACAGAGGCACCATCGACGTCCGAGGGCGACGTCAAGATGCCAACGAAGGATCAGGCTGTGACCGAATCACGAATCAAACAGGAAAGACAGAAGAAACGTACGCATACACATGTGCACACACCAACACACACATACATAAGACATACGTCCATTAAAAAAAAAACAAAAATACTGCGAGTCTACGGCTGACGAAACTCGACAGTCGCAAAGTGTCGAACGCTCATCGACGTTCCTCTTGTTTCAACTGAACGAGAAGGTGATTCCTGGGACAAGACGAAGAAGCACGACGAATGCGTGGTCAACGAACGGCGAGAATAGCTTTTAGCGTCGATTTTGTCCGATCTGTTTGTAACGTAGAAGTAATTACTTCGTTATCGCCTAATTTTACATCACACAATAAGAATAGGGATTTAAAGACGATGACACTGCTAGGGTTGTATTCACAGAGAAAAATGGAGACTTTCGGAACGTTTGCGAGCATATCCAAAGATTGACTAAGTCTGAACGTCGCACGGCGATTCCTCTTCCGCTTCGAACGAGAACCGGAAGTGGAATCTTCGTCGATGGGAAGCGATGCAGGATGGGCATCTTTTCATCCTGCACCGTTTCTATAGAGAAACATTTATGGATGAGGAGAAAACCTTGCGCTAATACTATTTCGAATTATCCTACTTTGAACTCTGCAAGTAGCATCATTTGCAAAAATCGGTGCTCCTTGTCAAAAATTCTGAAAATCTTCTTATCGCCGAATGAATATCCTAATGGCGATTCATACTTCGATAAGAGGACACTTATGCAATCTGTAGCATACCTTTTTTTCTTGCTTTCAGGAAAAGTAAAATCTCTGATGCATTAGTTAAAAATGGTCGAGGTTCGCCTCGATACTTTCCGTTACCAAAATATAAATATCGATCTTTCCCAAACATAATTTCGTTTCATCGCGTATAACCGACCAACGAGGTTCGAGATCGACGTGAAAATGCTTGGCTATTAAATTACACTGTGCGTGAAAATTAGATGAGAAATATCTAAACACGTGGCGCGAGAAAACGATCGTGCGCGCATCAATACCAAAGAATCGACTTCACGCGAATCAAATGCGTAACGTCGCATGAGTAATCGCTCATAGCGATTTTCGCACAAAGAACCTGTTCCTATCTGTCGAGGAAAAGCTATTCCTCCGTTTTTTTCGTTCTCCCGCAATTTTTTTCTTCTTTTTTTTCCTTTCGCTCGCTGAGCATTACTTGTCGGGTCGATAAAGAGTACGTTTGTCGAGAGTGCATACGTTGCATTGAGAAGATCGGTGCACGGGTCAATATACATAGCTGTTTTTATTAATGGTTGATTGTATAAACGAGATTAGACTAGTCGTAGTGACGAGATTAGGAAGTAGTACGGGCGACGAAGATGCAGGTCGGATGCAACGTCTGTGTGAAGATCGTGCGCCGGCGGCATTCCAGCTGTAGCGTTGCAAACCAAAAGAAAAAGAGAAAAGAAAAGAAAGAGAAAAGAGTGAAATGCTATATAATCGTGCGCCGATGCGATAATAATTATAAATATTAGACTTCTAAAAGCGAAAAAAAGAGACGAATGCTGGCGTGATTAAAGTAGCGTAAAGAAGACGTGCGCCAAAGGGTTGCACAAACGCGCTTCCTTTTCACCGTTTATATTAACCCCCCCCCCCTCATCCTATACGTACAGACTTACATACACGGACACGCGACATGCATGTATCAGTCACGTACACGTATTAACCTGCACCACGCAATCACGCGCGCGAACGTGCGAGAAATCAGAAACGGCGTCTTTATACTCTTTTACTTGCGACCTTTTTTTCGCTAGAAATTCCTGTAGATACATTATGAGACGGTATAAAATTATTAGGGATAATTCCAGTGGTAGCGAATGCACATAATTTAATTCTTATTTTTTCATCATTACTCTCGCTACTACGTGCACTATTATTATTACTATTATTATTATCATTATTATATTACTATTATTATTGTATTATTATTATATTATTATTAATATATTATTATATTATTATTAGACTCACTATTATCTATATCAATATGACAATTT
The DNA here is from genome assembly GCF_016802725.1 of Solenopsis invicta. Taxonomy (NCBI): domain Eukaryota; kingdom Metazoa; phylum Arthropoda; class Insecta; order Hymenoptera; family Formicidae; genus Solenopsis; species Solenopsis invicta. Next base: position 3,434,379 of record NC_052667.1, read on the forward strand.
TAGTATAAAATAATTATAATTATTAATATTATTATTGTCATCGTTGAAATTGTCATTCGCGGAGAGAATTTAGTTAATTTAAAATTAACCCTGCCTTCTTCTCCATTACATGCAATTTCCACGCCGCTTTTTCGTGCTACCAATTTTTATCCTCATCTTGTTTTAGCAAGATCCTTTCCTCCGATTACTTTTCCAATTTTGTCAAGCTTATTTATCTCGTGCTTGACATTACGCTTTATTTTTAGTTATATTATGTATATTTAATTATTATGATAATGATTATATTAAAATTATACCCAGTAGTTTGTACCGGGACATACACAAAAAAACACACACATCTTTTTGCAAGCGGTGAGTCTTAACCTAGTCACGAGTCACTATTTTTTAATTGATTAATGGTCGATTTATTGATTATTATTTTATTTATTAATTACGACAATAAAAAGAGAAAATAAATTAAACTTTTATTTGCGTCTGATTTTGCGTGAATTTTACTTTTATTTCTGCATTGTTTGATCTACGATACCCTTTCCTATATTTATTTATATATAAAAAAAGAAAAAAAGGTCTTGATTTGGCGTATTCAGAACATTCTCGACTGCGTGCCAGGCCTACGTTTTTTTCTTTTTTTTTCTTAATAAAAACGTGTAAAAAGATCCGAATGTCCTACCAGAGAATTCGCGATCAGCGAGTTCAACGAGGATGGAGGCGAGTAGCCTCTTTCAAGCTGAACTAGAACACGCGTTGTAGAACGATAGGAGCGAGAACGAAATTTTGAAAATTTCAATTTTTATTACGTAATACACATTAGACTTTGGCCTAAACTAGTTGCTAAACTAGTAGCAACTCCTTCGGCACTGGCCTAAGATTTTGGTCTAAATGTTTATAATGGGAGACAGGAATAGTGAGGCAATGCATAAGAGGCAATGTGGAAGATATTTCGATATTATAAAAGAGGATTGCAGGATACGCGTTATCTGAACTCGCTGACTCGCTCGTCGCAATCTCTAGGGTCGCTTGGCATTCGTATCAAAGCAATGAACACGAGTAAAAAATTATTCCTTAAAAATTTATGTTGATATTATGTTATTTGATCACTGATTACCAATTGCCACTGATGAAACTTACTTTTACATTTTTTATTTACTTTTATAATTAACTTTATTATAATTGCATTATCATGATTATTTCTGTCAGATATATCCTATCCCTTTTTATCACCATGTATCATGATACATTAAAAGGTCATTAAGAGGCTCTGATTTAATGATACGAAAAGAATTGGAAACGGTAATATTCAAAATTTAACTGTAATATTAATGTTTAGTAAAGTGATTGGTTTTTCACTAACAAAAAACAAATGAAGATATCAATACATTCGAATCTAATTTAACAATCCCTTTTAACAAATCTTTAATGTATTTCTCGCATTATACAAGCTCCTCGATCCTATAAAGCTTTGCGCTTTCACGTCGATACGTGTCAATAGCATCTCAGTTAATTATTAATAGCAACACAACGTTACATAATATTTTTGACGACAGATATCAGTATGAAATACAACTCTTGCCACATAAAATATACGCTACTTCAATATCAACGCCACCGATGAGATAATTCGATATTAACTATCGTTCTCATTCTCTTTTCTTCGATTACACTGAATTTACGAGAAGTGAAATACTTTTCGTAACTTCAGCGGTGATCATACATACGTAAAACATGTCTACGATCGTTTCAGCAAATTAAAAATGATCATTCCGCTCTTTTAAACATAATCCGTACTCAGAAAAAATTAACCATCACTGCAACATTAAACCGACGTTCTGTAAATCGTAACCGTGCTACAATGAAATTTAAATACCACGATAAAATTTTCATCTTCTTTGCTTTGGACAATTAATTTCGAAAAGCCGTAAATCATATATGTACGTATCATAATATAGATAAAATTAATTATTTAACTATTTCGATTCCGCACATTCTTCTTCGCCACTGGAGTATGACCACAAGCTTTTTTGGAAAGCGACAAACAGAAAAACTAAACTGAGTAAAAAATCTTCAAGGTTAATTTAAATCCCCAGTCGCCTTTGTCGGTGGACAAGCTGAAACATCAGAGGAATTTTCGTATGGTCGCTTATTCACAAAAATCTGGGAAGTAGAAACTATTATGACACATAAGTAAACTCTCGCGTGATCCTTCGAGGCCATCTACGAATTCGAAAAACGTAAGAATAAGAGTCCGCTTCTTTCATTTCTCCGTCGACCGAGAATCGAAGCTCCTAGCGCGAAGGACAAATCGTTCTAGATCTTATGGCAGACATACTCGAGCCACGAAGAGACTCGAGACTCAGGAGAAAAAGTGTCTGAACAATGTGGTAACGAATAGCAGCCGGTGGTTCAACGCGATCGCCGAAATTTCTCTCATCGAATGGGAGAAGCAGCCGCGCTCCTTTACCTCCCCATCGATGCTACTGGTCCCGAACTACCGATGCGATATAGATCGCGGTAATGGAACTGCATGGCAATGAACGGCACGAGCGCAAAGAAAGGGGCAAATTCGCAACGATATTACGGATGCGCGTATAATGAGAACGGAACGAACGTAAGAAGGGCAGACGGCGAGATCGACGAGATGCGCGAGAAGGATGTAGCGACGCTCCGCGTCTCTACACACACACACATTCCCGTCGAAAGATTGGAGTCGTTCATCTACGAAACGAAGTAAATGTAAGAAAGTCTTTCGACTCGCCGTTTATATTACATTTTATGCAGCGGGGCCGACGCACGGAGAAACGAGTACACGGGACGGAACGAAATTAAAACGAGAACGAAATACGAGAGAATGGAAGAAATAATAAGCATACGTACATACCTAAACGCGTAAGTTTTAAGGACACGTAAGCAGAAGTAAGTAATAGTATTTAACGTTAACACTTGCAAGCTATTATTATTATATAAACGATTAACTAAAGATAAAAGACGAGCGGAAGGTCGTATCACGCTGCAGAGGAAGAGGATACCTACTTTAAAAAAAAAAAACACACTAATAAACTAATTATTATTATATGATTATATTATTATTATTACGATCATTACTATCGAGTTTGAGATTAAGCCGTGATAACAAGAGAAATCAGTGAGAATGAGAGTGAGCGAAAGAGGTACCAGAGAGAAAGCGAAGGAGGCAGAGTGGGAATTCAAGACGAATTCATTGAGAATAATAATTCCTCAAACTATTAGGAGCATAATTAGGGTATATTTATTATGGCGAGTGCGCGATTACGATAGTGGCGCGGTAGTATACAGAGAGAAAGGGGGAAGATAAAGGGGGGACTGGAAATTATCTCCCCCGTGACGTTTCAGCGAGGCGGAAATCGCGTCTTTCGAATTTTCGCGCGCGCGATAGGAACGAAGTGGAGGAGCGAACCCGGGAGAACGACCGAATGTGAGAATGAAAGGGGAAAGAGAGAGTGAGTATCTGTAAAGAGAGCATGGGACTTGTAGCGTAAACTATGTTTCTATGTGAGATCGCGTGCGTAAGCCAAAAGAAGAGAAAAAAGAAAAAAGAAACTGATTGTTGACACCGAGTGAGCAAACTTTGTGTGATAATCTCGTAGTACACGTAGCATGTTAAGTCTACAATACATTTGGTAGGGGGATTAAAAGGTGAGAGCGACTTTCGAAAAGTCGGGCAGGAGAACGGGGGAGTAAAATCCGACCGAGGAATCCGAGAGGTCTTCCGAGTCTCTACCTCCCAATAATGTTTCTAAAAAATCAGTCGGGGGCTTCGGTGGCCTCGGGCGCGATCGACATATCACCGCGTATATGGATCGTTAATTCGTAATTCTAAGTTACAGGGTGCTGTCGGGACGCCGTCGACTACTCCGGCGTCGCGCGATTTAACGTAGATTGTACATTGAGTTTCCTCGATAAGCTGTCGAAAGCTTTACGTTGTCTCTTAATCTATAATTTCGTGCCTCCGATAGTACGATGCAAGACGAGAAGCCGTAGACATTCACAATATTTTATTTACAGAACTGCAAAGCGAGGACAGTCGATACTCCTGTCTCGCAACCATTCTTAACTTTTTACGGTTCACGCTTGTATTAATTACAAGAAACAAATATAAAATCCTTTCATCGAAATTGATTTTTTACGTTAATTAATTTATAAAAACTTATCTCGCGTTATAATATCGTTCTACATATTTGATCGATACATGTTAAAAATTTTAGATTTTTAAGTTATCAAATTTTAGATTTTTAAATTACAAATTTTCTGCTTCAAGCTCGATTCTCGTATTAACTAAATTAATTTGCAATTTCATTTATTAATATTAATAAATCGTGGACCGTGAAAAGTTAACATCTCAATATTAACAGATTTTAATTTACAAAGCAGGCGCCGGGAGGCTGTGCATACTCCAGCTCCCGCCTCAACAGTAATTCACTATAACGCAACAAACATTTACGTTTCTCGTCTTGAATCGAACGTCGATCGTCAGTAGTTTACGTCGCAATAATCTCGCTCAAGATTCAAGAGCATCAAAGAGAGCACCTCTCGGAAAATCCGTGACAGTCGGGCGTTTAGGGGTGGGTGGGCGACGAGGGATGGAAGGGATGGCGGTTCATAAAAGAGAGAAAGAGAGATGAAAACCGACGAAATTATGGATGGTGTAGAAGCGTGTAGGGAGCCAAGTGTCCTTGATGCGACCGTCGTTGAAGCCACGAAATCTCGCGATCTCAACAGGTGATCTTTTTTGTTCGGACGAGTTGAACCATGCAGGGGGAAATAAAAGCGGATCGAAGATAATAAGAGAGACGCATATGTATAACATGCACGAGGAAAAAAGTCACGACTGAAAAGAAATCTATACGAATTGCGATTTCGGACTGAGTTCGGAGCCACGGGCAAAAGACGTTCGGCGCAAACCGATCCTAGCTGAGAGAAAGAGAGATGAAGAGTGAAAGGGTATGAAAGAGTGAGTGAATGCGAGACGGATGCAACAGAGGACAACGAGCGAAAGGGAGAGAGTGAAAGACGGAGTCGAGAGACGAGGAGTGAATGTGCTAAAAAAAATTGCTAAAAAAAGTGAAGAAATTATACAGAGAGAGCCGACCTCCTTGCCTACCGGGAGGTCCGCATATATGTATTGTAAAGTCAAGACTAGTAAATGATAAAATTAGGAAAAGCGAGAGTTTAAGAGGAGAAATTATTAGGCCAGTTTGTAAATGTAAGTTATTACGGAATTTTCTCCCCTCCCCACCCTTTCGTGCACGATACTTTTGGCAAATCTTTCGCGAGCGTGAATGTGGGACAGTAAGCGCGAATGTGAGAGAGGACTGGAGACAGAGAAATATTTATACATGTGCGTGAGAATCTGAGGTTACATGTGACACGTGTGACGAGAGATCGAGGCAGGAAGAGAAAAAGGAACCATTGGACAAATAAATGTTCCAGCACGGTCCGACGTTCGACTCAGAGATACAGAAGAGAGAGAGAAAGAGAGAAAGAGAGAGAAAGAGAGAAAGAGAGAGAGAGAAAGAAAAGGAATCGAGTAGCAGGCAAAACGCGCACAACCATCGAGAATGGCAGATATCACAAATGTCATTATCCATCCAACCCTTCGGCCACCAAGAGTATGAGGAACAAAGAGTGTAGGAACAATGAATCTTGACCAAATCCTGCTTGACAGAAAATTGGGTTATTCTGGTCTGCCTTCGCTTCCACACGCTATATGTTATTTTCATATATATACGGCTTCGTACTATATATATATATATATATATATATATATATATATATATATATATATTACCCAATCGCTCGCAACATGCTCGCAGTATCCCCATGCTCATTTCGTATCTATCATCTAACAGTTTTCCGCTAATGCGTGAAGCTCCTTCGAAACGAGCATCAACGTTCCGTATTTAATGGGAATATTTCTTCTTACCGTCTGCGATTCTTATTGCGACCCTGCGTCGCGCGTGAATCAAGAGAGAGTGAAAGATAGCGAGAACGAGAGAATGGCGAAAAGGAACGAGAGTGTGAATTGTATGCACGCGTGTACCAAGAGAAGCACACACGAAATGAGAATGAGAACATGTAATGCCTGTATTCCTGGAGTATATTACTTGCGCATACGTCTCAACCAGCAGTCGTGTTTAGATTATACGTATTATCGTGTAGGGAATCGTAGGTGTATTAAGACAAAAAAAAGAATAACTTATTTAATAATGAAGAAGCAAAGAGAAAGAGAGAGATAGAGAGAAAGAGAGAGAGAGAGAGACGAGGACTAGCAGCAAGCAACAAACAACAGTAAACCTACGTTGATGTGTGAGGATGTGAGCTAGATCGCCGCGTTGAGTCTAAGGAACTCCTCGGAGATGTACAACGCAGACCCTCCAGAATGAGGTGAACAGGCGCACGACTGTCAGCCTTGTCGGCCATCTTCGTCACTTCGTCTAGATCGGGACGATCAAACGTCGAACGTTCGCGTCAATTAATTCTGTAGATAGCAGCAACGAAAAACTCTTCCTCTACATTAAAGTAGCACGGGCGAAAGGTTCGAAGGATGATTAAATAATGTCTCCTACGAGCGACATAGCCGACGTAACGGGGCACAAAAGTGGAATGACGAAGTTGGCGACTTGCTCGGTCGGCCGGAATGTCTTGTAAGATATTGTGGGAATTGTTTTTCTGCGCCCCGCGAGTCCGTATTTTCGGTCCAAGACGGGGCACCATTCACACAAGCCACATTTTAGGCCAGAAGTTCTGTCTTTACCCGCCGACGCTCGTGTACCGAGAGTACATGCATGATCGACACAAACAATTTTATACCAGTAATTATTTATGCAAAAGTCACGTGATAGAAGAGGCTTGAATCGCTGCTTAGTACTGTTTAGATAATAAAACTTGTCTTGGGACTGCATGACGCAGCAAGGCGGACTAGATTAAGTGTTTAAAAATGGGCATATTTGAGAAAAAAGGAAGAAAAGTACATGAGCAGACTGTTGAACGCACAAATTATTGCAAAAGGCAATCATATTTTTGTCTCGACAAATTTTGCACTGGCCACTTCGTTCACGTGACCCTTAAAACCGGATTCAGTTGCAATAGCCCAGCTCGCAGGAATCGCGATCTCTCGCCTGGTTTTCACCGGCGACACACGATCGCGCGTTGTTCACATTGGGGGTCCACATGAGGAGAGACAGAGCTTCCGGCAAAGGAAAACCTGACTACTTTCATACATGCATTACGATGTTTGATGATACTATAACCACTTTCGACGCGAGAATTCCTTTCGTACCTTTTACCGGCGTTTTTCTGGGTTGATTTTTGGCACGAGGAACAATTCTGTTCGTTGATTGCTAATCTTCGGTTGCGCACAAGACTACACACAGAGAGTAGGGCAAGAAGGCGTAAGTGCGTGTACGCGTGCGCCATGTTTATACGCAATCGCAACTATTTCGAATGCCAAGTTTTTCGAAAGCCAATTACGGCGCACACGTGCGACGCCTACCTACGCCTTATTGCGGCGAAGAGTGAAAAATTCCGTTTTTTGGCAGACACCAAAAAAAAGCAGCTCCTAAAATGCAGGCGACGCGCGAGAGGACGCGCGGCGAGTTGACGCGCGTATTCTCGCGCGCGCTCGAAATCACACAACAGATAGTGCTCAGCAAGGCGATGAACATCGATCGCGATGCAGCACACCCACACATACGCGTACATCCACACACATACACGTACACGAAAACGCACGTACACGAACGCGACACACACCCACAAGGGACTCACACGTTACATGTACATGCACACGGACACACGCAGTTTCGGCCAGAATCTAAAAGACACATCAAGGAAAAAAGTACAAGTTTATCACGTTGCGCCTTAACGTTAAAATTAAAAGTTGATCAAAAGAGATGAAAAAAGTGAAGCGTATTCTTAACCAAAATCGGCCTTAGTATATACTTTTCCAGGGCACGTGGAAAACACAGGACGGGCGATCTTCCCCCTCGACCTATTTCCACAATCCTCACTCTTTAGATTAATATAAAAAAAAAATGATATAAATATATAAATATATAATATATATACACGATATATTATATTCCGCCGGCGGTGGGAAGTTTCGAAACCTCGCAGCTAACTCAGCAAACCACCGAACCATCGAAAGAAAAAAAAATTAATAGATCTCTCTGTTCCCGCCGCGTCAGGTCGGATTCGAAATTTTCGCGGTTCGTGTCCACGACGACGAATGGAAAAAAAAAAATATATGCGGCGTCGTGGACGCGCAACCCGTCCTCCAAGCCCCTACCTCCCATTGCCCGGGAAGTCGCCCGTCCCCGTTTGCACGTCCCACTGTACCCCACGCTCCCCGCAAGGTGTTCCCCTCCAAAAGAGAAAAAGAAAAGAGAGAGAAAGAGAGAGAGAGGTAAAAGCTAAAAAAAAAAAAACGAAGCGAAACACACCTATCCGACGAGAAGGCGAGCCTTTCTCGCGCATAGAAGAAAAACACTTCCTGCATGTAATTAAAGCGACGACGCGAGTGGATGGGTCACCCGGGATTAGTGTAAGGACGCTCGTTGCTAAGTAAAGCAAAGACGATGACGTGGAATGGAAGAGAGGAAGAAGCGGAGAACAGCATTTTGATGCGGAAGATGGACGACTGTCGACTCACCGTTCCCCGCGACCGGGGCGCGATGGCAGAAAATTCGCAGAAAATCCGAGAGATTCGAAAAGCGATGCACTAATAACCCAGTGCATACGCGCTGAGGAGGGATCGGTCGCGTATCATTATCTCGTCGCGTAGAGATCCGCGGTATTCCTTGCCATCCATAATCTCTTTTCACGAGCGTATCTTCGTGAGACTCGACTGTGACGACTGAGGGAGAGCCAAGAACCGAGGAACGCAATGTAACTGATCTACATTATAAACCAGAGAAAAGTCTGGCGCAAACGACGCATTCGACGAGGCTATGCATGCGACGCGCGCAAACGAAATACTATCACAGTGTTGCACGAATATTTCACCAGGAAAAATAAACTTTGAAACAAATGAAGAAACTGTATTAAAAAAACAATAAAATAAAATTTAAAAACGATATATTCGCTCGAGTAACAAAAGGATCGAGCGAAGCGCGCGAGTACTTGAAATTGAGATTTATTTCGAATCTTTCGCGTGATTCGCATTTGCACCACTTCTTTCCACACGCGGCCACTTTAATTATCCAGCCAAAGCCACAATTGCTACAGAGTAACGATGATAAAAGGCATGGCTAACGCTATGAGAGCAACAGCCGTCGTCGTTTCAACGGTGACTCTCGATGAATTATCCAATTACCACGATATAAGCACTGATATAACGACGTTATAAATACCGATACTTTCCAGCACTGAGGAACGCAAGGCGCTCCGTAAGATAGTACCGTTCCAAGAGATTTGAAACTTAGAGTAATCGACAAATCAGCATTGGGCACGCGAGGTAATAACGCACCGATACAGTACGCGCATATACAGCATCGCAACGAATACGTCGAGAGGCGCTCTCGGAAAATACGATGTGCCTCGGCCGGCCCGTAACGCCTCGCAAATTCGCAGCTTTCCTCGTACCGCTATCACGATAGCGACTATCCGTTAGATCGTATCCGAGGCGGGTGATAATTACGCGAACTGCTACTGCACATCCAATCTAATCGTGGATATCGTCAAGAGATGGAAGATTATTCCCAAGGAACGATATGTCAACGACGTTCCGTTAATGACGGCAATAGCAATAAAATGCAGAGATTACCGCGCGTCACCGATCGATGGACACGGCTTATTGTATTAATCGATACTTCACCGACGATCCTACTTTCGCGCACTTATTTTTCACATTTTACCACAGTACTCCGCCAGACAGATATCTCGTCGAGATTTGAATCCGACACCGGTTTTCCGTTTTGCTACTTACGTATCGATGTCCTTTCGTTAGACCGTCAGTCTCAGTTTTTCCCCGCAAGAAACACACAGACTTTACGACAGAATGTAGGATAGAATTAACGCAGCGATTACGCGCGTCCCGCACGATATGCGATGCGTCGTGCAATAAAAAAAAAGGGGGAGGACTACTTTTGCAGCGTACACGCACCTTCTTTCAACGACATAAAGCGAATCGATTCCTCGTTGCAGAGTGCCATAGTATGTCGATTGCAGAATAGTAACAGAACTCAATATAATACCAATAGTAAACGACTTAAGTTTCCAATACGTCATAATACGCTGTACACGCAGTACATATCCTACGATGGACGGCGATTTTAGTAGTGCGGCGGCATTACGATTCCAAGTGATGCGCATCGTACTTCCGAGGACGAGATACTGGGAAGGACTGGAAGAAAGAGCAGAGAGACGGGACGAGATCGCACAAGTACGAAGAACGAGATGCCACGCCGGGACGAGAGAAATGATCACTGGTCCCGTCAGATGAGCGGAGCATACCGACGCGATCGAACGCGTAGTACGGGAAGAAGAGAGAAAGCTTAAAAAAAAAGGAGAGAAAAGAAAGAAAGAAAAACAAAATAGAAAAAAAATTTGTCACACATGACCGTGTGAGCCGACGCAGGCGAAGTTAAAAACGCCCAAGATATTGACTTACGAAAACGAATCAGACCTTGCCACTTGCAATTCGTTGAAGACGTGACGCGTTCTAAGCAATTCGCATAACGGAAAGTGAAAAAAAAAAGAGCGGGTACGTAAGAAGGAGAGAAAGGACGGGAGCGAAAGAGGAGTGTAAAAGGGAAAGAGAGAGAATGAGTGACACATAATAAAGGAAAAGGAATCACTGGAGATCCGCTATTCGACTTTCTGATTTTTCGCAGATTTTCGCGCGGGACAACAGGTGCGTCCCTTCCGAGACATCAACCTGCCCCCGTGACAACCCGCAGGAGCCAGCTCATCCTCCCAACGCCCCTCCCGTGATCCTTCCCCACGTGAACAAGGTTTGCTTCCAATCCGTACGCGTTATCGAAACCTAATAAACTATAAACTACCTAACAATAATAATTAAACGATAAAGGGGTTAAGAGTATCGATTAATTGAATTATACCTAACGATTAATTAAATAATTAATGAGTAATGATACATAACGATAATACGATTAATGATATATAGTATAAACGGTACGAGGCAACCCGGTACATGGTGGCTAAAAAACTATCCACCGAGACGGGACCGATTCTGCCTCGTCGAGCGTGAGGGGTGTATCGACCGTGCGTGGGACGCTTTTGCGGCGGCTGTATCCGACACTACCTTGGTCCGAGCGTGCGGATTCGCAGCGGGAAGCCGATCGGTACACTCCGTGAAGATCGGACCAGCAGGATCCACCGCCGTCGGAGTGATCGTTTCTTACCCATCATTTATACGCTAGCTTGTAACTTGAGACTTAAGTATAATGAGACACACACGAGGAAGAGAACACACACACAGCATTAATGATACCTAATGATATGATTATATTATTGATATAACTTAACGATTATGAACTATCCTAGTGGTATTATACGACGACATAGTTGATTGATCTGTTTAATATTGAATGTCTGTAGATCACGGAGCGTTTGGAACTCTATGCTATCCATCGAGAGTCCTATACAAGTCCACCATATTCCTCGATACCTTTCCTCCTACCCCCATATTTGCCCCTAATCTACCCACCCCCGCCCCTCTACTCACAAAAACCCATCCAAGACATCACGAAACTCTTAACATAAGTGGACCGGAAATATTACCCCGTATTTAAAATAAAAACAAGATTCGGTGCTACTAAAAAAAAAAGAACCATATTGAACCGTTAAATTCGATAGAGTTATAAATATTGACCAAAAATATAAAGAAAAGATGTGTAGAGTGGATAAAATAAACCCTCCCGTTTGAAACGAAAAAACTGGAGCCAGCGCGGAGGTGCATTACGATTCCGTCGTCGCGAAAGGAAGAGAACAGAATCTACTATAGAGTATATATAGATCACGAAGCGCTAATTTTCTATGAAAGGTGTAAGAGACGCAATATCGTTAAAACTGGTTTTTAGTTTTACTATTCTCCGAGCCAATGGAGAAGTACAATACATAGAATACGATACATATTGCCGGCTACACTGGTTTTGAGTTCTAAATTCGATCAATCCACGCAGCCACAGTGTGACAGTGACGAAGAAGCTACTCACAGCTTCTCTCCTCCATCTCTTATGCCAAAACATAGATAGGGAAACGCTTCGACGATGAAAGAAGAAAGTAATTCCAAGTTCGCATCATGTGATATGTGCTAATTGACAATTGACAAATTCTCGATAATCACAGTTAACCAAGCATTCTCCTAAACCAATATATCGTATGTCTACGATATAATCAATGGGAAATATTCTTCACACCTACAAACACATGAGATCGCAATAGCATATAATACTCGCGTGAATATAACGAATTGGAAAGAGGAAAAAATCTATCAATAGAATTTTCGCTGGAACGCGAAAGACGAATGCCCTCCGCGCGCAAAGTATCGTTTGGAAGAAAGCGAAGGCCCGAAACGCAGAAGAAAGCGAAGCCTAGAAGGGACAATTCTGTGAGAAACTACCGAGCCCTCTGCCTCTGTTTTTAAGCACGCGTACCATGTGACGTCTATCGATGAGAACTTCGCATTCGATGATACACGCATCGGGACATTGGACAAAAATAGTAAAATTACTACAGGAAATAAAGTCAGTAAAAGCGCGTCCGCGGACGCGACAAACCATATTCTTCTCGATCGACGTCCCCGACCATAGGTTCGCCTGATTGTTGAGTTTAAGTTTTCTAGTGAGTACGTAGACGCATGGCGACCGATGGAAGACTCGATCCAGGCGATACTCGTGCTGGGCGAACGATTTGTTTCTCTTAAATCGTCGCCTCGGAACGCACGATACCGTCCCTCGCGATCTTCCCGGTCGCCGAGATTTTTTATACATTCCGCAATAGTTTAAGTACCGCTTCGATTTATCGAATGTGTTTTTTCGTATTAACGATGTTTTATTGCTAGTAAGTCTTTCTGAACACGTATGAGTGCCTGTCACACAACTGCGCGCTTCCATTTTCGAGCATGATTTTAGCTCTTCGTCGTGACGCCTCTTCGTTTTGTACAAATAATAAAGTAGCTAGTTGTGTTCCGTTGTTTCTCTCGCTTGGTTACTTAAATCGTTGACATGTTAAACGCCGCGAGGCCGAACTATTATGACGAAGAATCAATTGCTCGTTCGTTCTGTTCCTCGAAACAAGTGTAGCTCGCGTGGAAAGGAGGCGCGCGTTGTATGGCACTCAATTACCGTTTGGAGAAATCCACCTGACTGTTATATAGATTACGCCGTTATCAGAGGGTGCCACGGACAGTAGGGGAAAGCAGTATTATCAATTTACTTAGAGACGACCTCTAGGAGCCACGCATAAATCGCGGAACTGTAACACGAACGCGTCGATCGAACGAGAATGATTGGCGTTCCTCTTATCGAAAATTTCATCGTGCTCATTGACGTGCATTTCGTCGAGAGAAATCAAATATCAAATATTATACGCTGCGTATAATACTTGAAGGGCGCAAAGATGTGTCATCAGTCTCAATCGTTCAAGATCGATCGAAGCGACGGCTTCCGGTTCTACGCTCTTCCACGCCAGTGAGCAATGTTTCCTTCTCCGACGAAATTAAAAAGAAAATAATGCAAAGGATAAAAGAGTGATACACATATTCGTACACATACGCTACACACGTATCACGATACACGCAGGCTCTTCACGTTTTTAATCCCAGTGCCCGGAGTTCGCGCGTGAACGGCTCGAGTCCGATCATCCGTTGAAGACCACGTTGAACTGTGATAATTGATAACGTCAAGTAACTCAGTGAACACGTGACAGACACGATCGGAGACAATCCACTCGGGATTACGTCCGATCGTTTTAACCGGTTTTAGGTTTATCCTCCCTCCCGCAAGGATACAGCAGAAGCACAGGTATCCCGATGTGATCCGTCGTCGACGACTCCGGCGGTTACAAAGGGAGAACTCAACAAAGAACACAAGCTTTCGCAATTATCTTCTATATACTCAGGGAAATATTTTCAATGTTCTTCACCAGATCATAAAAATGCCTTAGTTACAGATAATACCATATAGAAGCATGCATGTTTTTCATGATTTACCCGCTGATCCTTGCGAGCCGCAATAAACTAAACTACGTCTGCTCTATTATCCGACATCTCGATAGAATCACCGGTTTTGATTGTCAAAATTACAGCCAAGACGCGGCGCGATCTTGGTCGGAATTGCGGAATCGTAGCCGCGAGAGACACGCGCGCGACTGCGGGCACTAAGTACCCCGAAGACCATTGTGTTTGGCCTGGGCAAAGTCAGGCGAGCGTCGGGCCGGCTCTCAATTTTGAAATAGCCATTTCGACTTAAGCGAAAAAAATGAACAGACCCCCAAAACCCGACGCAATAGACGAAGGCAACCGGATCAAAATAACCGTCACACGAAACAACAGTTTCTCGCGCGGGGCCCGGCCGCGGCTGCCACCAAGATATCTCCGCTTAATATTACACCCTATCCTCCCTTTCCTCCCCTAGCCCGCCCTCTCCTACCCTCTTACCCTTATTATAATTGCCCCGTGCTAGCAACGGGGGTGCATAAGGCCCCCGTGGGCCCGCAGCAAAAATATGCCAGGCTTGCCGCGGCCACATGAGTTGTGTGGATTCGGGTCCCGCGCCCATTCTCACTCACAGCACACACTGGGCCGACTCGTCCGATAGAATGTGCCTTCAGTGTTGATTTTATACGAAAAAAATACTAAAATTATACAAAGGGGCCCGACATAGACCGAACGCCCACCCAAAGCCTGACTGGTGCTCGCCCGCTGCCCGTTTATTTCATCCTAAGCCGGACATGAATACACACACACACACATACACACACACACACACACACACACATGTACGCGATACGCGTACAGAACAGAAACAGATTCAAACACTATTGCACGAGCGACGACCACCGTCGAGAGGACCGCCGCTGTTAATCGGCGCCCTTAAGATCAATGTGCCGTAGTTAAATGCGCTAACGAGACGACGACGAGCGTAGCACGTCGTTGCGAGAGAAAGAGGGGGGGTCCTCTAATTATCTTTGGTACACAGACATACACGCGAACAGCAAACGTTCGCCGATTACTGTAACTCGTATCGGGACCATGCGTATAAAATATATCAAATCGTAGTGAGACGTTCTGTTGTTAATTCAACTACTAAAAAAAAAGGAAAAAGAAAAAGGAGCACACCCGGAGTGGTCAACGTCGCGCGTTTCCGGACGAATCCGCGCACAATACCACGATGCCTCGACCTCGTCTTGGCGCGCAATTAGATGCGCGCTAAACGAGGCCACGGCTATCCCATGGGCATTATCGTCCTCGCGTGACACGCGTACGCTTAATAAGATACCTCCGAGACCAGGTGCACGAGTTGTGCCGCACACCGTAGTAACGCATGTATCGCGACGTATGAAAGCTTCGTGTACAATTCGCCGGGAAACGCGCCCGAAACGCGTCCTCGGAAACGTCCGTCCTCTTGACAGGATCGTCCGCTCGAAACGATATTTCGCAAAAAAGAAAAAAGAGAGAAAAGTCACGCGTCCATGTGACGAAGATGTCTACTCACACGTACTACACACGCCCACACGAGTACACAGACACAGATATATATATATACACACTCGCATGCACACGCTATCTATCCACGCCCTATGGAAATATTTTGGTTCGTGCAAGGAGTTCGGAACGCTGCTTTGCACCGATAATACACACGTGTATTAATTAAATGCAATTACTATGCGATAAGTATAATTACATAATATATATGTGTACTATGGTCTCTCCCACTCCCCATCAAAGTAACCCGCATGTCGCGTGTCGATCCTGCGGCGATCGACGATCGCGCCGAGAGACGCGTGCCGTGAGCAGCTCCGATCCGTAACTGGATGGTCCGTAACACACGTTCACATTCATTTCGGAATCGAGCGACACGCCGCACCCCGATTCTCGCGAGATCGCATCGTATCGTCACCGGCCGGCGCACGGCGCTACCCACATTCACCGTTTCCCGAAACCCCTTAAGACTTCCCAAATACAAGCGTAGAATTTAACCACATTAACTATGAATGACGAGAGCTACGTAAGAGCTAACTAACTAACTACAATTAAACTTACTTAATTATTAACAATTAAACAAACAGTAAAGCAGTATAAACAGTAAACGCCCAGTAATCATTGAATTGTGTGTCGACAACTACATAACTAACTACCTACCGTATATCGAAGTAATAGCCGTATGTAAAAGGAAAGAAAAAAAACTTGTATTCTACCAGTTGTATCAGCCAGTCCAGTTCTAATAAGCAAGCGATTAAAAGTAACCCAAGTAACCCGGTTTTAAGTCCCGCTCATTCCCCCCGTCCCCCTTGAACATCCATCTTCAGTGGATCATTCAATTGCCCCCTTTTTATCCACGATAACTGTCCCAGCCCGATTACCAATTAGCCAGAGATCCTTCACCCGGTAATTACCTATATGGATCTAATCGCGAGCCGTCACCATCAACCCCCCTCCCCGTTCCCCGTTCCCTCCCCCCTGCCCTCTGCCACGTCCCGCCAAACTCCCGTTCAATCAATCCTCCGGAATATAATCCAGTCAGTATAAAGAACCCGCCGGATAACGTATTTATCATTAGTGTTTTTAGTAGACAGACTTGTAATGAAAAAGACTTCGTTTACGATTGTACGCACACGTGTGGGGAGACCATGTAACTTTAGCTCCGCCGCTCATTAATGCCGCCCAAGCGCTCGCGATCGGCGAGTCGCGCCGGATGAGTTGAACCAGCACTCGACGATCGGCTCGAGATCTCGCGTCGCGACGGCCGTCCTCGGCCGCCGCCCTCTCCCGTATGTGTGTGTGTGTGTGTGTGGAAGACCTCGACGTCGAGCGTCGATCGGTGCGTCTCCCGCGACGACCACGTCCTCGAGCACCGATCGCGAGCGCGGACGCGCGTCCCCGAGATAACAACCACCAAGCTGGTGTTAGCAGCTAGCGCCCCTTTCGATTTCCCCGTAACCAAAGTCCCTCGACGTCCTCTCAACCCTCGAGCCACCCACCCACTCACCCAACGGAAAACACCAACTATCCTCAACCTCTAGTCCCCCTTGCCCCCTTATCCAATCGCAACCCCTCGATTCCCTACGTGTTGTATTATCCGTTATTTTCGATATAATATTATATATAGTATACTAATGATATTTAATGATAATACGACGATGATAAGGTATGGGAGACGTTTGGTCACACACTAGTAGGACACCACACGGATTACGCCATCCTCACACGACCATATTTGATCGACACGGGACAGAGACATTTTACACGAGGACACGTAATATGACACTGGCACACGCATACGCATACGTAACACAATAACAGGTACCATATGCAGCAGTAATAGACAGACGTAACAGCAGAAATAAAAATTGATAAACAGAACACTAGTTGCCGTGCAGTTTGTGAACAAAAAAATAACAATGGTAACCTACCCGCGGGTCCGCTTCGTTCTTGCCCCGTGAGACTGGGTCGCGCGTTCTCCACGCGCGCGTAGAAAGGAGAGAGGATCGCTCCCAAGAGCGATCCCGCTCGTAGCTCGTAATCGTCTCTCTTTTATTAGAGAAAATGCTGCAGTTACGGGGAGACGCGCGCGACTCGGGCTTACCCGATCGGGGCTGAATCTGCCTCAAAGCGTAGCTGAACATTTTTGTACAGGACTTAAACGAGATGCAATTAACTGGATGTAAAATCTTGAGTTACAGAGCAGCACTATACATACCACACAGATGATGTATATATTTTTACGTTACAGAATATGCCTGCGCTTAACAGACAGGCGCCATAAGACTGGTTCTCATTTCCCATGACAATGCGTATATACATGCCACATAAACTTAACAAGAAAAAAGATCCTATATTGTAATGATAAAACTTAATGATATTTGTATACAGTATACCGCCTGGTGCCGCCGCGACACGGCGACCAGTTTTAACACACACGCCATGGTCAACGAGACTGGGGCCCGCCCGCTCGCAACACAGTTGAAAATCGGATGAGATTACGGATTCGAGAGATCGACCCGCGGAACGGGATCGGAGAGTCGGTCGGGAGGGACATCGCCTCCCGTTCTGGCTCGCTGATAAAAATCAAAAATCGATCGCAACGCGATCGATGCGTGTCTCCCCCGATGCGCGGGTCGAGCGGCCTCTCGAACCGACGTATACACACACACACACGGCGTGATTACACAACGTCGTAAAAGCCGTGCGTAACACGGGCGTAGGTGAAGAAAACGGAGAAGCACAATTGGCCCACGAATTCGCGATAACCCGTGCGTTTTACACACCGTGGAAATTAACATCCTGATTTTCTCATTAGGCCGTTATGCCCATCGAGCTCTATTAACTCGTGTTGAAAAACGAAAATAAAAACAAAAAGGAAAAATTGAAACAACGGTAGCAAGCGGTAGCGCAAACCGTGCCGTCGACGGTTGCGAAGGGATGTAAGACGATCGCGCAGCCCGGGAAGTGTTGCTTGCGGGTACCCCGACAGAAGCATAACGCGGGTAGGAGTTTCTAAACAAGAACTCCCGACGTGTCCGAGTGGCCGGTGCGCGACTCGGCACGCGGGAAGGTCCTAATTTTCCAAATAAAAAAAAAAAAACAAAAATTTAAGAATAATAAACACTAAAATCCATACTCCCAAGATCCGTCGACGTTTGCGCGATCGATCGATCGAGTGTCGACGGGGACGGGGCTCCGAAACGTCGACGTATATCACACGACGATCGATCGATGCCTCTTGGTCAACGAGAGAAATAAAGAGCAAAGTACACGGGCCTAAACGACGAGAGTACGGTACTCCCGCGATTCAGCGCGCCATCGATCCTCTCCTCGAGAACCGCTCTCGTCGTCGATCGGTCGATTTTGGCGCCGACGGCCGACGGATGGCCGGGAGATATTCACGACACACGTTTGAGTTACAGTGCAAGCGAACATCTGTAGAGCCATATACGTATAGTATGTTGTTGTATCTTAAATGATGAAAATGATGACAATT
The DNA here is from genome assembly GCF_016802725.1 of Solenopsis invicta. Taxonomy (NCBI): domain Eukaryota; kingdom Metazoa; phylum Arthropoda; class Insecta; order Hymenoptera; family Formicidae; genus Solenopsis; species Solenopsis invicta. The sequence goes on from NC_052667.1 coordinate 3,453,575, forward strand.
AAACGTAGTAAGTGTACATTTTTATAAAGGTCGCGGTTGCATTTCGAAAGATAAAAAAAAGAAATACGTTAGATGCGGCAGACAAAAATAAAGGGGCGACATATTCGTAGCGAGGATTCATGATAATAATATTAATTTGATGAAAAAAAAGGTAACGAGAGAAAGGGAAAAAATCGAGCGAAAGATAACAGATGACCGTGAGCGAGCGTGATAGTTGCGCAAGAAAGCGAGAGAGAGAGAAAGAGAGCGAGAGAATATGAGCGAAAGCGATGTTGAGAGCGAGAATACGGAGGTGTGCGAAACTCGAGTGAGAAAGTGATAGAATGTAAGCGCGATAGGACGACGTGAGCGAAGCGAGATGAAGGGAGGAAATGACGAAATGTCAAGACAGAAGTTGAATCCTATTATCGCGATTGGCGGCTTGGTCACCGGCGGCGATCCCGTCCGCAATGGATGCAAGTAACGTTTAGGTGTATAAAAAGGAATTAAAAGATATCGACTTTATCTATCCTCTCGTGGTTTTTAGGATGTTCTAAAAAAAGTTATTGTAAAAAAAGAAAAAGAGAGAAGACGAAAAAGCTGTTATAGAGGGGAAAGGAATAAACGAGTGCATTGGGAATCGAGCGGGTCTTAACGAGCGTTTTGTGGCAGTGTGTACTTTGGTGGAACGAGTAGTCTTGTGTGCGAGAGGTGACGCGAAAAACCGAGAGAAATTTATTGTACATTTTCGGGAATGATTCTCGGTCGCCCGGTGACCGCGCCTCGATCTCGATGCGGGCTCGGAATTTCGAGGGCGCCAAAACGGATAACGCGCGCGAAGAGAGACATATCGGTTGATCCAGAGCGAGAATTTTCACTCGTCGTTATCAGCGGGCGATCGGGACCACGATTGTGAATGTCTCTCCTCGCGACGGCATCCAAAAGACATACCCTAGACTTTCACTTCGCGGTCCATAAGTCGCGTGCGACGTTCGCGGGATTTCTCAGGAAGGGGGAGTCGAAGGGACAAAATCGCGAACGTTAAATGCGCGTAAAAAAAAAAAAAAAGCGGAAACAAACTCTGTCCCTCTGTCCGTAGTTCTTGGCGCTCCCGTTTATTCGAGCCGAAACACGCTTGTTTCGATTTCGAACAAAAAAACGCGATTATGTCTTTTTTATATATTTTTGGCAAAGATACGTCGATACCATTTAGGCGTCACAGGGACAAAAAAGGGAGAGATGGCGTAAACGAAAATGACGAGAAAATCGGAAGCGTATCACTTCCGTGATTTGTAAAAATTTCGTCAGATCGGAAGTTTACGGTGACGAAAGATAGGGTGGTAGAAAAGGTACGCGAGAGAGAATGAAAAAGTGAGAGAGAGAGAGAGATAATTGTGTGCGTGTGAGGAAAAAATGAGAATGCGAGAGAAAGAGGGGGAGAGAACGGGACAAGAAAACGGTGGTAAAATAATATTTAAATATTCGTATCAAAAGAAAAAAATGTGTAGGGCCTCGAACTACTGGCGACCGTATGGAACAAGAGAGATACGAAAAAGTTGCGAAACGATAGCGAAGGAGAGAAAGAGAGGCCGAACTACTAAAAATATTTATAATATATGGCTACAAGTACAAATTACTTCGACTACTGAGCGTAGGTGTATTGATGTGTGAACAAAATTTGGTTGGCCGATGACCGTTTTTGAAACCATCATACTGCGTATCAAAGTATGTAAAATTTATTGAATAAACGCTAGCGTATTATGATATAATGTAATCTAATAATGTAATATTGTAATGACGAGTCTAAATGATGATGTTACCTTGAAGTTTAGGAGCGCGCGTGAGAGTGCACGTGAATGAAAAAAAGAGAGAGGACAAAAGAGGTTATTGTGCATACGAAAACAAAAAAAAGACAAATTACATCTTTATAACGATTATCGGTATGATTACTATTATTATTGCGATTAACTATTGTCAGTCATTCCACCACCTAATATTATTGATATTGTTCGTTGACGATTTGGTCCATTCCCCTCCCCCATACTATATACATTATGTTATTACTACCCTATCGTGATTATAATTGTCACCGTTATTACGGCGATTGAGAGATTGTATTATTGTATGTACATGATGCGTTGACAGCGAAACGATATATAAGTTGTTCACAATTTCGAGACACATATACGTTCTTGGCAAACTATACAAAAAGAAACGAAGAGATCGACTTGAGCGATTTAAGTGAGAGGATACTAAGATCGATTGATGCAAGAAAGTGAGGTTGAGCACATAAGAGGTGCGAAAGAGTGCAAGTGTAGTAAAAGAGTGAATGAGACGCAAAAGAGGAAATGAACGAGCGAGGACGCGAGTGAGAAAAGAAAGACGACGGTGCGTGAATGCGTACGCGAGTGCGTGCGAGACTACGTAGGGAGAAAGAGCGCGAGAAGGTAAGATTGGTCGAAACGAAATCGGGTGTGTGCGAGCGACGAAAGTTAGCGCGAGGGAGAAAATTCACATGCTAAAAATTATTCGCACGGTGGCAAACGTCCGAGTGGTCTGCGCGGCGCCCGAGAGATATAGAGAGAAAGAGAGCGAGAGCGAGGGAGAGAGAAAGAGAGAGAGAAAGAGAGAGAGAGAGAGAAAACGTGCACACACAAAACAAGGGAGAAAATCACACACTCGCGGTATTTCGGTCGCCGAGCGATGAAAATAAAAGTTAGGGCTAAGGGATAGCACGAGGCTATTTTCCGAATCAAAGTGAAGATGAAAGAGAAATTCCTATAAGCTCGCCCGCATCCGGCAGCGACGCGCTTCCCGCGCCTCACGAAATTCTATTTTTGTAAGCATATTTCTATAAAGGTATACTAACGATACGGCAAAATTTATTATTCCTAGTGTGGTGAAAATGAAAATTGAACGTTTAGATTTCGTTAGTATAGTGTAAAGATGAAAAAATTAACGATGTCTAGGTCCTATTCGTGTACTTAAAAGTGAACTATAAGGAGAATAAAATTATATCGTCGGCGGCGTCGTAGGTTGTAAAATTGTACATAAATTATTGCAAGAGGAGGCGCGGTGGGTTGCATCGCTGGCACGCGCTGCGCGGCTAGTTTTTCTTGTATATCTTTGGCTAAATATTAAGAGGGAGATACGTTAGAGACACCTCTTTCGGCACGGGAGTCAAAATTCATATCTCGCCGCTGCGAGAGGCCACCGGACGAATCCCCGGACGTTCCTAGATATATATCGCGGCCGTGAGACGAGACTATTTCGTCGCGAATTGAACTTAGAAGAATATTAAACGGAGAGAGTGATAAAAAACAGAGTGAGAGAAAGAGAGAAAGAGAAAGAGCGTGAGAAAGAGAGAGAAAGAGAGAGAGAGAGAAAGAGAAAGAGAGCGAGAGAGAGAAAGAACGATCGCCCTCCCTTCTCAAAGCCCGAGAGTGAATTCGACGACGATGCACTGCCGCTTTTTGAAGCAAAGAAACAAAATAATATATATAAATATAAATATATTATATTATATATAGATAGATAGATAGAGAGAGAAAGAGGGATAGAGGCACCAAAAATGGCAGAACGGTAATCGTGCGAAATTCCGCGCGCGGCTGGATGAAACGCGGAGGGCGCCTCGTGCGAATTTCTTTCGTTTGGAATCTCGATTTAAGTTTGCACCCCTCGCGACCGATATCGAGAAATCTTTTCGTTTATCTTGGACGAGCGGCGTCTTTTTTCTGGCGCGTTATACGTTGTTATACGTAATATTTTCATTTTTTTTTTTTTAATTACAACACCACATATAGTATTTTCGGAGACGATTCACCACAAATAGAAACAGAGTGAAAGAAAGAGAAAGAGAGAGAGAGAGAGAGAGAGAGAGAGAGAAAGAGAGAAGAGGAGTGAGAGGGAGAGAAAGAGAGAGAAAGAGAGCGGATGGATATCGATGAGAGAAAGAGAGGGAGAGACAGGTAAAAAAAAAGATTTAGCGAAAGGGATGAGAGAAAAGGACAATAGGCGCACGCGAGGGGACGCAAAGGAGGGTGGAAGCTATTGACTACCAACTCGAAACGCGGGATCGAACGAGAAACTGTTGTGAATTTCGTTCGATCTCGCGTGGTTTCCTTGCTCCGAGTCGAGTTCAGTTCCGTAGAAATACGCGAATTGAGTATTGTTACATCGAGAGAGGAGAGCGCACGCGGAATGTCAGAAAGTAAGACAGAGAGGGAGAGAAAGGCGGGCGGAGAGAACGTGTGCGCGTGTATATGCAGCGAAAGAAGCGCGAAAGAGCGGGAGAGAATGAGAAAAGGGTAAAAGGACACGAGTGAAAGAGAACGAGAGTGAGAAAATAAGAGAGAAGATAAGAGAGAGAGAGAGAGAGAGAGAGAGTATCGTAGTACACGGAGACACACACAGCCACACACGTGCAAACACATGGAAGCATACAAATACATACACGCGACATATGTGAAACACAAGAACACGCAATATTATATATATACGACTCCATAGATGATGGCGCGGCACACTCACATAGTGTCTCTCGGATTGTTCCACAAAACTTTTCATTCGAGTTTGCTTCAAGAAACCTTCTGTTTTCTAATGTATGACGTGTTGTTGTCGATATATAAAATAAACTTAATAAAAAAAAATAAATCATGCGGTATATGTCTGGCAACCTTTATTTCCCCTTCCAAGGATCAGATCCTAACGTGAAACCTTACGATTCGCGATGTCGGTGCGCGATCGCATTTTTGTAATAAGCGTTCGAGAATTACCGAGTATGACGAACGCACAGGATCTCGACAGTTTCGTATTCCCAACATATGCTCTCATCGTCTATTTGTGTCATGAGAAAGATGTATTTATATATCCCAAGGACGGTACGATCCACTGATAAAAGACGCGCGAGAGCAGCAAAGTTCTACTTTGATCCATTTGGCCGAGTCGAAGACGGGAGCAACCTGGCGGAGGGAGTCTTCTCGACTTAGCACCCTTCGAGGTAATGTCGCGTACTATTTCTCACAATTACACCAGCGGCGCGCTTTCGAGTTACACGTGTGTGAAATTTCAACGCAAAAACTTTCGAAAGGGCAATCAGAACGGAAGCCGACTGATATGCACGCCACTCAAGTTGCACCCACCTAAATCCCGCGGTCGTATCATATATATATAAATATATATATATATATATATATATATATATATATTATTTCGGATAAAAATAACACATAACATATTTATTGTCGAATAACTTTCCTTCGGCTTTATTCGTTATGGAATAAAAATAAATTTTTTTTCAACTTCACGTCTCATATTTCTGAGAACTTTATAATTGCAAAATATTTTAACATTATATAGTGTTCCTTTTTTCTTACAAAGCTATTCTTAAGATTCTTGGATAATCCATTATAAATCGTTCGTTAATAATTGTTGTAAGAGAACAGCATCGGCAATTACTTTTATCGATTTAACAGGGGGCGCGATGTGAATGATCGCTTCTATAGATAATCTTCGCGCATTTCTCTTGCCGCACTTTAAGCATCTTTATAGGGACGACTACGTTTATCTTACATTATAATTAAAACTATAATGTAAAAAGATCCAAGAGATAAGACAATTATTATTATTATTATTACTAAATTTTCGTATTTAAAAGAAATCGTTATATAACTTGCAACTACATATTCTTATAATATACTGTGATTTAAAGACACTATTGTTAAAATCTCGCGATCTACGTTCCAATTAAACAAGGTGTATAATTTTCTTTCTAAATTCATCGTTCAACCCTAACATAAAATTTAAAAAAATCTATTAATACGTACATTATATCGGAGAAAGTACTAATAACGGAAAGTTAATGAAATGCAAGGTGGGGGTCCCTCTCAAACGCGAGCGGACTAACATTCTAGCTGAAAAGCTCGGAGCCAGTACTCCGGTCTTCCGAGAGACGGAGTAACAGAGAACCATCCTGAAGCATGTAAATTCGCTTACGCATCTCGAAGGGCCATCCACCCTACGAACAAACAGCCCGCGCGAGAGAAGGAGAGACCTTATCCGGCGCGCTTCATTAGATCCTCAATGAAATTTCAACACTTTAACGCCCCGGCGAACCGAGAAATACATAACCAGTGAACTCGTTTTCACGCTCGACTACCACGCATCTTCGTGGGCTCTCTCTCGGGTCCTTCGAGTTTTCTCCACCCCTAACGGAGGTCTCCGTCTCAGAGAAGGAAAACAAGGGTAGAAACAACCTTCCCCCTCCCGCCCCTTCGAAGGATGTATCGAGCATCCAAGACGAGCACGAGTGGTTGCCTGGTTCCAGTGCTTCAGGCATATGCAGCGATCCTGGAGCGCGGTAACTAAACCCACTCGATTATGGTCGGTAAACGAAGATGACGAAGACCGATCGATAAGCAACGATTGTTGCTCAAAATATTGTTGTCATCCAGAAGACATTAAAAAGTCTTTACAAAAAGACACACATTTTAGAAAATTTTAAAGATATATTTTTGAAAATTTTTCTCAATAATTTGCTACCGATATTCGATATTATTCCTACTGTTGATACGATTATTATTTCTCTAATTCATTATAGTGAAAAGTATTAAATAAAAATAAAATGTATCGTATTGTAAATGTACATCTATAAAACGTAATATTTGGTAACAAATCGTACAACATCAGAAATATTGAAAACTTGCAGTTTCTAGACGTATCGACTGTCCAAATTGTAGTTGTAATGTCGGTATAACAAGAACTGTATTCAAAACTACCACAGAGAATGCGCTGCGATATAACTCGTTTGTAACAAAGTTTAATACAACTGAGTTCAATAAAACTAGACGCGGCAATGTTATTATGATACATTCAATTTGACACGTGGGCGTATAATAATGAGGTCAATTTATCAGTTTAATTCTTCTTGTTAACTTTCTCTACTTTAACCGGTTAGGTGAGATAATAATATAGGTTTGAAGTATAAGAGCATGAATTAAGTTAACATCCGGGATTTCTATTAGATACATTCAAATACAAGAAACTTACTATACTATATACTTGCATATCTAATATAGTAAAACTGCAGATTTGAGCATCAATAAATTATATACATAATTATAATTGTATAATGTATTCTGCGTATAGGTAGCTTGCGCAGAAATCGGTTTGTTGAAATATTTAAAAGTGTTAATTGTCAAATGCAAATATAATTACAAATCTGTAACTATATTATTGTAGGAAGAAAAATAGATTCGAACAATCAAGATAAAGAATTAATACCTTCTTGGAATTTTACTTGTTATAATTATAATCACTCGTTTATAAGAAACAATTAAACAATTTCAGATTTGAAAATCGTTTTGAGAGTGTATCAAGTGAGATACTTAAAGAAAATAAAATTTTAAATAATAGAAATTCTTGTATTTTTTAAAATGTGATAATTTAAAAAAACATCTTTTGGTTAAAGGATGATCAAGATTCTTCAGTTAAAAATTGGAACGATTATTCATGTCAGACTCGACATGAAATTCAAGATATTGATTAAAACAGAGTAATGCCGTGTAAGGCTACACTAAACGCCACGTATACTACGTACGCAATGTTTCCTATATTTTTAAAAAAACATTTTGATAATGTAACTGTCACAAATAACATTTTGTTGACAATCACACGACAAATAACAATAAAATACTTGTTCTCGGTTTTACTATGCGCATGCCGGTCCATAGCAACGTTTTCAAAAAATAGCCAAACATCTCGCGAGGCATCGCGACATCGCTAATATAGCGATCGCAGTGCACGCAGCGCACTTACGTAACGTGTAACAGATGATGTTTGGAAAATGGACTAAGAAAAATGAATGTAATCAAGCTGGGGACGACAAGAAGCTGTCCGGTACGATATATTAATATCGCAGAATTTCTGATAACTAATTTGATACGGTCACAGCGAAATCTAGATCTAATAACAAGTTTGAATAATGAAAGCGCTAATGGGAATAATTTTTTTCTTAAAAAGTAAACTGTTATTTGCGCTTGAAAAATAATACGATTGCGAAAAGGCGATTCATTTATTCTACGTACATTTATTTCTACGGCAACACGATTTCATTTTTGGTTGACTTGTTCGTTAATATATCGTTCGCTCGATCATCCTAACAATGATGTGCAAAAAAAAGAACCAGTCAATCTCGCGATGAATCTCGCTCATGCTGTTCTGCCTGACTTAGCGAAGTATTTCGAATGTTCGTTTTGGGATTGCCTGATACAAAAGTTTTTTTTTATAAAAAGATCCGCGCAAAAACTTTCGATCCACATTTACGCGGAACGGCCGATGGAAGTGAACCCCTCCAATATTGTGTTTTGCCTTGATATTTTATTGTTCGCTTCTATTCCGCAGAAAAACGATGGTACAGCGCGTCAATGATTGGCGTTCGGCGTTCCGGTACATTCTTGACGGAGCTTCTTCAACGATCATCGACGGTATTACGAGGGGTGTCGCCATTAATTCTTGACTGGCATGACAAGATTTATTATGAGCTCTTATGTGATCCTATATACGTATATTACTTAGGTACATATTTTCATTCTATCATTATGCTTATCATTTTTATCTCGTAAAAAACTTTTTGCGTTTTTAAGGCCTTAATTGCTTTTTACATTCAAATGTCAAATCTGTAAAAAACGTACTCACCTTTTATAAAGATTATATTATAATTTAACCAGATCGACCATCAAAACTTTTAATACCAATTTTCCAGATAAGTACTTGAATATGATTTTGCATAATCATCAGTCGCTTTATTGTATTATAAGCTGCTATTCAGCGGGAGATCATTTCAATTAGCTCATCCCGCGAACGGTGCTACTAATTATAGAAGCTAAAACGCGATAAAGTGTTCTTGATGAAATAACGACGTCTAAACTCTCCATATCCGCGAACAGAGTTAAGTATAAATTTGCGTAGCACCTCGAGCGCGCGAATAAAAATCACGGTGAATTCTGTGACTAATTAATCGAACCTACCACCGGCCACACTGTTACTGATGAAACGATATCGCGTCGGAAACATGTGCGTTGCACATATTCTCTCATGGTCGCGGCATTCAGGGCCGCGTGCATGCTTCGCGGACCTTGTAACCGGTATCCGAGGAAATACGAACGTTTTCTTCCTTCGCGGCGTCATCGGCGACATTAAGGACACGACGAGGGGCTTATTGCCCGCTTATAAGAATTCCATTTAATTTCTTATCTTTAGCGCGCAGTTCACGCAAGCATCGGCTAGCGTAGGAGTATCGCGCCCTTTTACGAGCACCATTGCGCACCAAGATTGCTTGTCAAGGCTATCTGACAACATCCGCGATATAACCTGTGATTTACATCGCAGATAATATTTTAGTTGTGCTTTTAGCGATTTCATAAATTACCAATCGCGGTTTGCCTTTTGGTAAGCCAATTAAACCTAGTAGGGGGTAGGAATATTATTCGGTCTTCAACTCTCCCTGTAAAAGATCTCCAAAATGCGTGGACGTAAATCACTTTTTACGGCGTATTATAATTATGGAATTTCTTCATTCATTAGATGTCCGATTAGACGATAATGTACGATCGATCATAAATTGACAAATCTTCTCAAAATCATTATCATCCAGTGAATCATAGAAATGTTCATGCAATGCCCTTTATATTCAGTATTGGAATTCTTATTAATATCAGGATATTTTTTTCATATTATATGTTATAACCAAATTATATTCAATAACACTTCTTGATTAACTTATGGTACATCTTCTTACTGTGTAGAAAAATCAGTGCCGAGGATGGGTGATCGAGATAAATTTTTTCCTACGTATTTTTTCGAAGGGTTGGCGGTCCTGCCCCCTTTTCCTTCCCACCATCAAGGGAGAATAACACTGTGTTCGGTACAATGGTATGCGTGACCTGCGAATGCACGCGATGAATGTGTACGTACATGTGTAGTGTGCATTAAGTGGAAACAGTGCGGTGCGGTGCGGCGGGCGGGTCGTAACTGAGCGTAAGTCGCGCAGATTCGCGCATAGGCCTATAAAAGTCGTCGCAACGTTTAAATGCGGCGTCTCGGGCATAAACCAGGGATAAGCGTATTGCTTATATAGTGCAGAAATACTTTACGGCCTGGATGCCGTAGCGCTTTTATACGTCTCCGAAAGACGGCTTCGTTCGCATAGCTTTCCCGCGGCAAGAGAGCCGGATAGTATCGTCTCTCTAGCCGCGCCGATCGCGCTGTCCTTCAAAGACGAGGATCGTGACTATTTGGATTGGCGGCGCTTAGGATCGGTAAGACGCTTTAGAACAGGATCGCTTTGGAACAGGATCGAGAGGAAGATGGAACACGGCGATCATGACGAAGCGCAAAGTGGCAACTTGCTTAACGATAATGGTCTGTTAATCGAATATCTTCAATCGATAGCTCTCCTTTTGTCCAACAATTCGAACAGATTCAATTTCTAAGCCTCGAGACATATAAGATACGTATAAGATTTTATTTGTGACGACCGAGAGATTTTTTCCGAATCCATCAGACGCAATAATGAAACGCCGTGACAGTTTGTACCTGCGTTCAGTTATTGTCGTTGGGTTGTTGTGGCAAGATGAAATTTCACCATGCTACTTACTGTCCGTAACGGGTCTTCATCTGCCATCGCCATAATTCGTGTCACCGCTGATTCAAATGTAGTCTCTGTTTATAGCAGCGGTGAAGATCCGAGCTTAGACCGCAATTGCACGAACCCGAGGCTTTCAGCATTGCCAAGAAAAACGTTAACATTTAGACGTAAGAGACTTGATTAATAGTGATACTAGTAACAATATCAATATGATAAAACGTATAACATCTCTAATTTCAATTCTCTCATAATTTTCTAACTTTTAATATCAACAAAAAAAATATATATATATGTAACATTTAGAAAATAAAATTTAATAAATACAAATGATAATCAAAAAAATTCAAGTTTTCTAATTAATCTACATGGACATATTCATTTTTAAGCTAAATAAATTGAGAATTACGTAAGGATATCTTAATATTTATATCGTTGCACTGTGTCAAAGATCATGCGCTTACCAATGTAAAACGGGATATTGATACCTTTATCTTCTTATACAAACACATTTTAATATAAAAATATCATATTAAATGCAATTGTTGAAATAATGTACATTTTTATCTTTATATAATCAGTAAAACTTGCATAAATCGTACAAATTGGATAAATCAAATAACCTATCGCCTGTCGTTAATAAAGTTTAAAACGATAGGAACGTTAGTTATTATTAATTGTTTTGTGTGTATCTATTTATTACTTTCTATAAGAATTAATACGTCTGCAGGAGGTAACAAAATAATCAATTATTGCCATTTACATACATGTGTGAGCACATCAAAGATATCTTGCTTGTTATAATCATAAGTTTGGCGCAAGAATCAAAAGACACGAATAGCTTGAGTTATTAAGCCATTACTAGGTCTTCATTAAGTGCAAGTTTCCTTAAAATCCACATGTCTTGTTAGACGAAGAACGACTTCTCGCCCGAGAAACGGGACTGAAAAAGAGATAAATGCGATCTCACTGTCGCGTCGCCGTCGTGTTCGGTTGCATAAAGTATCGAATTTCCCGGTAGGGGAGACCGGGACTCGTTAGTACAGTTTTCACAAGTTCGGTAATCGATATTTGTTTAATAATTGTTTAATTATGCTTTAAATGATTCAAAGTATCTCATCCCTACGTACATTTGATTTCGATCATTCTATTATAATAAATTATTCATTATTATTCAAAATAACATGTCACACAGCAACAGAACTTTTCTCTCAACTAATAATGTATGACTTAAATTTATTCTCTCAAGCTGAAAAACATTAATACAAAAATTTGAAACATTCAGACATTTTCTTGTTTCCTCGATCTCGAATCAGATTTTTCTCTTTTTTTTGTTGTAAAACTTATTTAATTAAAATAAAACTACGGGAGTAGTACTTATAAAAGAGATAAATTTGTGATAATTTTTTCATTACTTCTTTCTCCATAAATGCAAACGGAAGACAATTCCAAATGCC